>NC_056727.1:119726668-119938988 GCF_019279795.1 Protopterus annectens
TTGTTAGAGGATAACCTTTTCTCTCTCCTTTAATTTTTTTTTTTTTTTTTTATTTCATTATCACTTAGTGTTTAGTGATAGTTAACTATAGTTTTTTGTTGTACTAGTGCTTGTAGTTGGTTGTGGTAACTGTAGTGTGTAATTTTTAGTGGTTGGTTACTTTAACCTTTCTGTGGGTTTTCTTGTCCTTTGTTTTCCTCCAGGATGTCCAAGGATCCTAGACCGTCCAGATTCAAGAAGTGTGACTCGTGCTGTCAGAAGATGTCTCTGACGGATGGTCACACTTCTTGGATTTATTGTCTGGGCGCCGTGCACCTGCAGGACTCTTGCTCATTCTGCCATGCTTTCAGTCCAACAGTCCTGCAGGAGTGCAAAAACAAATTGATCAAAGATTCACCGGCGAAGGCTCAGCCCATGAAATCTTCCAGGCCACCTAAACCTTCGGCTCCCAGTTTGGAGCAGTCGGGTGAAGCCATACAATCCATCTCTGCTCCGGCCGAAACCCATGTCCCTGCCTCCCAGTCTGCTCCGACCTGTTCTTCGGAGCAGTCTGAGAGTAGGAAAAGATCCAGGTCTCCTTCTCTGGAGTTGATACGTTCGGCTCCGAAGTCGCTCTGCTCCAATTGGAGCGTAGTCATCGCTCATCCCACTCTTCTCGGTCCTCGACTTTCGGACCATGACTTGGAAAGAGTGATCAGTAGGCTGTTAAAATCGCAGGCCCTAGCCAAAATGTCCAGCCCCCCTCATCAGGTGTCTGCTCCGTCCACAGCTGTAGATATTCCTCCTCCGACTCGTCCTATGAGCTCGGAGCCGGAGTTCATTGGGGTTCAAGTTGCGGAACTGTCTGCTCCAATACCCTCTCCTTTGGTTCCGTCGTTGGCTTCGATCCCTTCCATGGTGCCTTCCCTGGAGGGATCTGGGCGCCGAAACTCCCCTAGTCTGCTCCAAGGAGGTGACTGACATCGGACCCTTGTCCGACTCCACCCTCCCCCTCGGGGCTTCGGCTCAGGTGAGTTCAGCACGCCCACATCTGCCTCGGAGTCGTCCCCCTTCGGTTCAGGGAGGGGTTCTGGTTTCTTTGGAACCGGAGCCCTCTCTGCGTCCGGTCAGGGACGCCTTCATGGTGATGAGAAGTGTACTGGCCCCCAAGTCAGTCCCACGATCGGCCCCATCGGCTCTTCCCCCTAGGGTGCCTGCATCAGCCTCTGCCCCTCTTCCAGACCCCAAGCGTGGGGATCCAGCACTCCAGGACACCCCTTTGGGTGTATCCTCCTCTTCCGAGGCCTCCCCTGATCATTCAGTGGAGCCACCTCGCAAGAGGAAGCATGTTGACTCCCCTGAGTCTGTCACATCGGATACAGACTTAGAGGAGTCGGAAGGGTCCCAAAGATCCCCCTCTGAAGATGCCTCCTTCTCAGACATCCTTGAGATGCTTAGGCAGAGGGGGAACTGGACTACCCTAAGCCCTTCCGAGAATGAGTCTGTATTCCTGGACGCATTTGGATCCCGACCTTCCACCACCTGGGTGTCTCCGCCTTTTGTCCCACTGATGTCTGTGGTGGCTCAAAAGGCGTGGATGTCTCCAGACACAGTGGAACTGACCCCTAGAAGACATGTCCAATTCATTACTGCACCACAGGACAAATAGTTCTTGACCAAAGGTGTCCCCATTGATGCCATGGTGGTAGCTACGGCCACAAAGGAGGAGTTGGCTGAAACTTCATCTGTCCATCCCCCTAACAAGGAGTCCAGGAGGATGGACAGATATGGGAAGCGGATGTTCTCCAGCGACCTTTTCCATGCAGTCCCTGATTTACCTGTGCCACTTTACCTGTCTTCAGAGGGATCTCCTGAAAGAGTTTGGAGATACCCTCCAAGATCCATCAGCTAGGGGGGCCCAGGCTAAGGCAGCCTCCCAGCTGGTGACCCATAATTCAGTGGTAAATTCCTCCATGAGGCTCATTTCGTATGCAGCCGATGGTGCGAGTATAGCCGCAGGCACAGGCGTGGCCCTAAGGAGGCATGCTTGGATGCGGCTATGTAACTTTGCGGAACCTTTCAGAATGTCTTTTACCAACACCCCTTTTGATGATTCCTCTCTCTTCAGATCACAGGTGAAAGATACCCCTACCAGGTGTGAGCAGGAAGGCAAGACTCTCTGCCCTAGGAGTCAGTTTTTCCACACCTTCCAGACCATATCCTAAGGGTCAGATGAGTGTAAAGATGTGGTTCCGGAAATCCCAGGGAGCCTTGCCAGACACACGTGGTGAGTTCCCATCCAGGGGCAGAGGAGGGAACAATAGCAGATGCCGCCCTCGTGGCAGAGGGGGTCCGCAAAATTAGGGCAGCAGAGAATCTTTCTCTGAGAAGCCCTTCCAGCATCCCTGAAGGATTGCCTAGCTGCCCACCTCTGGAGGCAGTCGGGGGAAGATTATCGCTGTACCCAAGAGCCTGGCAAGACATAACACAAGACAAATGGGTACAGTCCGTCATATCCGGAGGCTACAGAATTCCCTTAGCTCGCACCCCCTAAGGTCAAACAAGTCCCTTCCAGACGTTCCACCCAATCTAAGGGACCAAGCTGTTCAAGAAGTCTCAAAACTGCTAAGAAAAAGGGCCATCCAGCAAGTCCCAGCAGACCAACAAGGATCCGGAATTTACTCAAGGTTCTTTTTGGTACCAAAACAGACAGGGGACTGGAGACCCATTCTGGATCTCTGCAGACTGAACAGGTCTGTACAAAGAACGAAGTTCCGGATGGTCACGCTACAGTCCATTTTGCCCTTCTTGGGTCAGGGCAATTGGATGTGCTCTATAGATCTTCAGGATGCATACTACCACATCAAAATGGACAGATGCTCCAGAAGATTCCTTCGCTTCTGGCTGGGAGCCAGCCATTATCAGTTCAGAGCTCTGCCCTTTGGTCTCACCACAGCCCTCAGGGTGTTTACCAAATGTATGGCAGTAGTTACTGCTCACCTGAGACTGCAGGGATTCCAGGTGTCTCCATATCTCGACGACTGGCTCCTCACTGCTACCACCAGACATCACCTTCTGCGAGCCAGAGACTGCACTATCGACACTTGCTCCAGGTTAGGTATTGCAATAAATTTTGAAAAGTCTGCATTGTCGCCCTGTCAAATCTATCACCTTTATAGGCACAAATTTAAATACCAAAGACATGTTAGCGAGCCTCCCACCAGACAGGTTTAGTGATTCGTCAGCATGTGAAGGTTTTATTAGCATGCAAAAGAATTCAAGCCAGGTTTGTCCTTCAGACTCTGGGTCTCATGGCAGCAGTGATCGTACTAGTCCCTCTAGCTCGTTTTCACATGAGGATTCTCCAGTGGCTTCTTTTCACACAATGGTACTTCCAGCAACTTCCCATGTCTTACATGATTATGATCACTCAAGCATGCAAGAAGCACCTTGCGTGGTGGATGGTCTCCACATCAGTGCTCCATGGCAGACCATTTGTTCTCCCCCCTCCAGTGGCTACCGTGACCACGGGCGCCTCCTTGATCGGGTGGGGGGGGCATTATCAGGGCAGAATAGTCCAAGGCACCTGGCAACCTCACGAGTACCATCTGCACATAAATGTCTTGGAGATGAGGGCCGTGCTCTTAGTGTTGCAGGTTCTTCAAGACTGTCTTCCTACCGGGACCATTACAATTCAAACGGACAATATGTCTGTAGTGTGGTACATCAACAAGCAGGGCGGAACCAGGTCCTACCCCCCATGCCGAGAAGCACTCAGACTCTGGCAGTGAGCGATCTCTTCCCAATGGTTTCTGATTGCAACGCACATCCCTGGGAGGTCCAACGTCATAGCAGACAGACTTAGCAGAGCAATTCTCATGCCTCACGAGTGGTCTCTGAACCAAGTAGTTGCAGACCAAATCTTCCGCAAATGGGGCCAACCTTGCTGCGACCTCTTTGCAACACCCTTCAACAGCAAGTGCAGCAATTTCTTCTCTCTCCTTCCACTTCCCGGGCATTCCCCAGAGACGCTCTAGTCCACGATTGGCCTCAGCGACTTCTTTATGCATTCCTTCCTTTTCCCCTCATCCCGAAGCTAATTCAGAAAGCTACCGTATTGGGTTGCAAAATGATCCTCATTGCTCCTTACTGGCCTCGACAAATATGGTTCCCGTTCCTGCATCGCTATCTTCTCGAGCAGCCTTGGACTCTGGACCTAGTTCCAGACCTCGTGATTCATCAATTGGGCGGTCTGCACCTATCCCTACACACTCTCCAGCTCACGGCTTGGTTGCTCCACTTCCAACTTTAGCCAGGCTTCCAGATATCTCCCCCTCTGTGCCCAAAATCATTTTGTCATCACACAAGTCTACGACCAGAAAAACTTAAGCTAGTAAGTGGAGATGTTTTTCTTCCTGGGCAGAGGCAAAAAGTATAGACTCCTTTTCAGCCCCTGTACACTACATTTTGGAATTTCTTGCGGAACTCTTCCATGCTGGGTCCGCTTCCACTACAATTAGAGTTCAGTTAGCTGCAATTTCAGATTTTCACATTGGCCTGTCTGAAAACATTATCATGTCTCATAAGCTGTGTAAAGCCTTTCTCAAAGGAACCACTCTGCTCAGGCCCCCGGTGAGAGACCCTCCATCACCGTGGGATCTAAATTTGATTTTAGCTTCTCTAAATTTGCCCCCTATCGAACCTGCAGCTTCTTGTTCATTGAAGTTCTTATCTTGGAAAACCCTTTTTCTGGTAGCTATTACTTCAGCCAGAAGAGTTTTGGAACTACAGGCTCTTTCTATCAGTCCCCCATACCTTGTGTTCCACAGTGACAGGGTTGCTCTTAGGACTAATCCGTCCTTCCTTCCTAAGGTCTCTTCAGAGAGCAACTTGAATCAATCCATAGACCTTCCTGTGTTCTTCCCTAACCACTTCAACGGGTCAGAATATAAGTTGCATCAGTTAGATGTTCACAGGCAGCTACGCTTTTATTTGCATAGAACCAAAGACATTAGAAAATCAGATCAACTGTTCCTGTCTTATGCAGTAGGTAAACAAGGTCTTCCAGTCTCCAAGGTAACCTTATCCAGGTGGTTGACTTCTATCATCACATTCATATATCAACTCTGGAATAAGAATTGCTAGTTAAACCAAAAGGTCACTCCACCAGAGCTTTAGCTACTTCGGTGGCCTTTCAGGCTAGGTTGCCCATGGAATCTATTTGTGCTGCGGCTACATGGGCCAACCCACATTTCGCATTACAAGTTGGATTTTGTTTCCAGGAGCAGAGCTGATTTTGGTTCCACTGTTCTGAAGAGTCTTCCGATGAGCCACCCAGGATTTTAGGTGCTAGGGACGCTGTCCCAACCAGCAAGAATGAAGGCGAGATAGACAACTTAACATAAAGAAGTTATGTACTCACCATAACGTTCCATGTTAGTTGTCTTCTCGCCTTATTTCTTGCATCCCACCCTCCATCCCCCTATCCTAGTGGACCGAGAAAACGTATGAAGTAAATTTAATATATGATGGAAATGTGTGTGAATGTAAATATAAAAGTGAATGTAAAAATGTATATAAAAAAAGTATATAAAAAAGTATGTATATGCTTATACATGTATGTGAGAATCGCATGAATGTGTATGTAAGAGTATGTGGTGAAAATCAGTATGAATTAAGTGCAATATGTATACTTAAATGAGAGAAACTAGTGTATGCAAGTGAAGAACTGTATGGAAAGAGCAGTGTTGTTGATGTCTCAATGGTCTATCTTTCAAAAAGGGTTTTAAAGAAACTCTATCATTGAGACGGTCTAATATCAGTTTGTAGTCTGATTATCCATTTGTTCTCTTCTTTTTCAGTAAAGTTACTTATGTTTCCTAGCCTTCTGGTGGTATGTATCAGTTCTAAAACCATGAACTTAAATTTGTGTGGTATCATTATAAATCACATGTTTGGCTAGGGCATTGGTCTCATTCTCTTTGCTTATGGCATATAGATGTTCCCTAATTATCTCTTAATGTTCTATTCGTTTTACCAACATAATACATATTGCATTTCTGACAAACACCTAAATAAACAACATTTCTGGAAGCACAACTAGCATAGAAATCAAACGACACTGGTTACAATTGTAACGGGGAAAAGTTCCCTTTTTTACTGAAAGTATTCTAGTCTGTTTGTGCTCATAACATAGAAGTCTCTTCAAGGACCTAGTGTTCTTATAACTGAAGCTCGGATGTTGACCTACTATCTTACTAATCTCTTAATCTAAAGTCAAAATTCCCCAGTTCTTTCTAATAACATCTGTTATCATTCTATTACAGTTAGTATAAGGGATATTCACTCTTTGTCCAATCTTATTTCTTTTCTGATGAACTACCATATTGATGTCCTTCAAGGATGCATCTGCAGTCCTTACAAATGGGTTGTCCTGGCCTCAGGCAGCCCTTCGGTCGGCCGGATTCCAAAGTCTGGGTCTGGCCTCGGCTGATGTCGCACTTCACCCGACGTCATAGCTGCAGTTCTGCGGGTATAAAGGCATCAGCCGACGCCATTTTCCCCAGTCTTTCTTGCCGTGTGGAGCCCGAAGCAGAAGCTGTTCGCAAGTGCCGGTCGGTCAGAACCAGAGATTACAACTGCCGAAGACTTCTAAAAAGCTAAGTACCCCGTTGGGGACTCTTTCTTGCCTCAGCTGATGTCAGAAAAAGTGAATAACTGTTTAACTTGTGGGAAACAAATACCTCATAAAGATTTCCACTCTTACTGCCTACCTTGTTTAGGCCCAGACCACGACGTAGCAGCTTGTCTAGCCTGTGCTTCTTTTCAACCGACGGACGCTTAGACGTTGGTCGGAATTTGCTGAGGAGTTTTTCGGCTCCGCTTTTGCTTACAATATGCCGTCTGAAACTCCGACTTCGCAATTAACTAAAAAACGCAAGGAAAAGGACCGACACCCGCGGTTTCTGCCGAAACCGCGGTTAAGCCAACCGCGAGTGTCTCTGTTTCGGCTGAAACAAAGTCCACGGTTCTTCCTTCGGCCGAAAGCTTGCCTCCTACCGAGGCCTCATCCAGCATGGCTGAATCTGCTACTGAAATCCCACCTGCTCTTGCAGGTTCACAGGATTTGTCTGATACTATACCTTTAGATATATCTACTCCTGCACGTGGAGCTGCTAGGCCCCCTGCATCCATGTCGATTAAGGCTTTTGCCAGGGCTAAAGCAGCAAATTCTACCAAAACTGTGCCTGCTAAGACCCCTCTCACAGGCCTAGCTCTAGTTCTCAAATGCTTAGTCTAGCAGAGGATCTCATTTCTTTGATCTGGGGATCCCAACCTCACCCTGACAGGGCCTCTCACCCACCTCCAGAGAAGAGGCCTAGAGCAGAGCAATTCAGATAATACAAACCCTCCAGAGGGCCCTTATTCTCCTTATGAGGACTCTGATGCAGAAGACTCCATTCCTTCTGCCTCTCCGCCTGAGGAATTTTCTTTTGGGGAAACCTTGCATGCTATGAGGGAACAATTTCAATGGCAGGGCCAGGATTTTTCAGACTCTAGGAAAAGGCTTAGGACCTTTTTGCATTTGCCACAGCATAGGCCTTTAGCCATTCCTCCAGTACTCACTGTTGTGGATGATGCATTTAATGATGCTTGTACTGCTCCTGATTCTCTTCCTCCGGCCCCTGCTAAGCCCGACAGGTACTACAGGGTTCCGGACACACATTATCATTTGTATAAGGCTCCTTTTGCAGATCCTGAAACTATCTCCCAGGGACCCAAGGCTGTAGCAGCTACCTCTGCCAAAAACCCCCTCCCTTCTGAAAGGGAATCTAGGGCTTTAGAGAGAGATGGGGTAAAAAAGTTTACACCTCTGCTACTCTTTCGGCTAGGGCCTTAAACTGTCAATCCCACATGATTCAGTATCAGGAATTTGTTAGATCAGTTAACTAAAAAACTGTCCTAGTCTGAACCATTAGACAAAAAATCTGTTCAGGAAATGGTACATAACATTCAGCAGGTCAGTAATCATTCTTTAAAATGCGGCTATGATCCACTGGAGGCTTCCTTTAGATCAGCTATGACTGGTACAGTGATCAGAAGGCATGCATGGTTAAAAGAGCAGTCCTTACCAGACCATGTTAAATCAAAGCTCCTAGATGCTCCCATGGATAAGCTCAATTTGTTTGGCTCCTGCACAGCAGGTGCTGAAGAAGGTGGAAGAGAAAGCAAAATCTGTCCAGACAGTCAAGGATTTCTTACAGGTCCAGCCTCCAAGGTTTAGTAGGAACTGGCCTTCCAAGAATTGGTCCTTTCCAGACACCTCCAGAGCTCAGAGAGGCAGGAATAGGCGCCCAAGAGGCAGGGGTCAATCCAGAGGTGCCTACAGGGGACATCAGTGGCAGCCTAACAACCAGCGAAGTACTGCCACAGATCCAGCCACCACCACTTCCACAGGACAATCACAGTGACTTGGCTCTGAGACCGCCTACCAGGGAACAACTAGAAGCACTCTTAGGCGGAAAGCTAGCCTTATTTTCAGTAAACTGGCATCACATCACAGGAGACAAATGGATTTTACAGACAATAGACCAAGGTTACAGGTTTCACTTTCATACTCTACCAAGGAAGAGAGGAATGCCAAACCTACCTCCAAATCAGAAGACAAATGCTCTACAACAAATACACCACTTACTAAGGATGAGAGCTATAGAAAGGGTACCGTCCATGGAACAAGGGCAAGGATTTTACTCCAGACTTTTCCTGGTACCAAGAAAAGAAAACCAATGGAAACCTATTCTCGACCTGTCCGCTCTAAACACATACATCATTGTTCCAAAATTCAAAATGCTGACCCTTCAGCAGCTTCTTCCCATGCTGGGCAAGGAGTCTTGGCTGGTAACTCTAGATCTCAAGGAGGCATACCTGCACGTCCCCATACGACCAAATTGCAGAAGATACCTCAGATTTCTTGCAGGATCAGAGCATTATCAATTCTCAGCATTGCCCTTTGGCTTATCTACTGAACCCAGAGTATTCACGAAATGCCTGGCATCAGTAATTGCTCATTGCAGGCTTCAGGGAATTCAAATTTACCCTTACCTGGACGACTGCCTGTTACAAGCGGACAACAAAAACAAATTAGAAAAAGATTTGAAAAAGGTCATTCATATACTGCAAGCCCTGGGATACACAGTCAATATAAGAAAGTCAAGGCTGATACCATCCCAGAGGATAACTTTCTTGGGTGCAGAACTGGACACATCAAATCAAATGGCATCCCTCACAGCAGAAAAACAGAAGCAACTTCCTCTCTATTTCATGGCATTAACAAAGCAAAACCAGCTAACAGCAAGGGAAGTCCTGCAAGCCCTGGGTTACATGGCATCCTGCATAATATTGATTCCACATGCCAGATTACATATGAGAAAGTTACAATGGTACCTAAGGAATTTATGGTCTCAGCACAAGCACAGCCTAGAAACCCAAATTCCAATAATTCCATGCCTGAAGCAAGAATTCCAATGGTGGGCTCAGGCCTGTCAATCGAACAAAGGGATGCCCTTCCACAGCACTCAAAAAAGCCAGACTATCACAACAGACGCCTCAGACCTCTGTTGGGGGGCACACATGCTGGACAAGTGCATACAAGGTTTATGGACTCAAGACCAGCTGAACCTACACATAAATCAAAAGGAGATGCTGGCAGTAAAACTGGCAATTCAGACATTCAGACCACTTCTTCGACAGGGTCAATTGCTGATAAGGACGGACAACACCACAGTTATGTGGTACATCAACAAACAGGGCGGCACACATTCATACCCTCTATGCCGGATGGCAATGGACCTCTGGAATGTGGCCCTGAGCTTCAACATTCAGTTACAAGCAATATTTGTACCAGGAAAAGAAAATATACTAGCAGACATCCTAAGCAGAACTACCACGGATGCCCACGAATGGATGCTACATCCAGACATCTTCAAATCCATTACAGAGAAATGGGGACTACCAGAAATAGACTTATTCGCATCCCCACACAACCACCAATTGAAAAAATTCTGCACGAGGGCATACCACCCACTTGCTTGGAAGGCGGACTCCCTATCTTTCAGTTGGAAAAACCTGAAAGCATATGCATTCCCACCTCTTCCTTTGATGCACAAGGTGCTATTGAAGATCAAAGAAGACCGTCCAAGGATCATCCTGATAGCTCCAGACTGGCCGAGGCAGCATTGGTACCCATTACTGAGGAACATGTCTCGGGAACAAATATGGCATCTGCCCCTAGTTCCCTTACTGTTAACACAGAACAACTTCAAAACCCTGCATCCAAACCTGAAAACAATGCAGCTAGCTGCCTGGAACATTGCATAAGACAAAATAACCCTGATTTATCTCAAAGGGTTAAAGACATTATCTTGGAGGCTCGCAGACCCTCAAGAAAAACTTATTCAGCAAAATGGAAAAGATATCTCATTTGGAGTGCAACAAAAGGAGTAGATGCATCAGTGGCAAACATAGCTAACATCCTGGAATATTTAGCAGAGCTTTTCCACAATGGTCTGTCTTACTCCTCCATTAAGATTCATGCATCAGCAATTTCAGCAGAATACAACATGGATCATCCAGTCTTTTCTCAACCTCTACTCAGACAGTTTCTCAGAGGAATTAAAAATGTAAAACCACCAAGGAAACCACCATTGCCTACATGGGATTTGAACTTTGTGTTAGAAAAGTTAACACTTCCCTTTGAACCAGCAGCAACAGCAGAATTACAGTACTTATCTTGGAAGACTGCATTCCTACTTGCAATCACTTCAGCTAGAAGGGTTTCTGAATTACAGGCATTAATGGCAGTACAGCCCTTCCTTATCTTCCATCAGGATAGAGTGTCCATGAGAACTAATCCTACCTTTATGCCAAAAGTGGTCTCCAGAGTATCTTTAAACCAAGCAATACACCTGCCAACATTCTTCCCCAACCCACAGAACAGGGGGAAAGATTGCTGCATACCTTGGATGTACACAGACAATTGCGCTACTACCTGGACAGAACCAAGAACTATAGAAAAACTGACCAGCTTCTGGTAGCATATGCCACAGGAATGGAAGGAAAAGCAATTTCAAAACAAACCATCTCAAAATGGATAGGAAATTGCATTAGATTTTGTTACTCTTTTCAAGGAAAGGCAACTCCAGAAAACATCAGACCTCATTCCACAAGGGCTACAGCCACTACTACAGCTTTCTTACGAGGAGTGGCTACCAAAGACATTTTAGAGGCTGCTACTTGGAGCTCCGTGCATACATTTGCCAAGCATTATAATCTGCCTTTATACTCCAGATCCCGAGCAGGTTTTGCCACTGCTGTTTTGCAAGGGATCTTAAATACACCATAAACTCTTAGTGCTTCCTTAGTGCCTCCTCCCCCAGTTTGGCTATGGTATTCTACCCATTTGTAAGGACTGCAGATGCATCCTTGAAGGACATAGTACAGTTTTGTACCTACCATAAATGTAGATGTCAGAGAGGTATGCATCTGCAGTCAGGATTACCCACCCTCCTTCCCTCTGTGGTACTCCTAGGGTATTTGCCCACCTTGTAGCTAGCTGGGGGAATCTATTATGGTGTATTTGTTTGTATATATGTATATACATGTTTATTTCTATTTGTTCTCTATTGTTTGGAAACATTTGCATTTATCCAAATTTAGCCTTCCTAGAGGGCACCTGGCATCTGGGGCAAGAAACACTGAGGAAAATGGCGTCGGCTGATGCCTTTATACCCGCAGAACTGCAGCTATGACGTCGGGTGAAGTGCGACATCAGCCGAGGCCAGACCCAGACTTTGGAATCCGGCCGACCGAAGGGGTGCCTGAGGCCAGGACAACCCATTTGTAAGGACTGCAGATGCATACCTCTCGGACATCTACATTTATGGTAGGTACAAAACTGTAGCACCTTCTGTATATGGACGTCCTTTACCTGTTCGATCCACATAATTTAGATTCTCTAAATTTTTATTATAACCCCTGTCTGATAAATACTTTTCTGTGTCTAAGGCTTTTTCAAAAATTTCCTGTTTACTAGTTAACCTTGAGCATCTCAATGCCTGGTTCTTTACCACGTTTTTATATATATGTGGGGGATGCATACTGGTTCTGTGTAAGAAGGCATTTCTTCGACAGGGTTTCCTATAGATGGATGTATGTATCTTATCTCTCTTTTGAAATCAACACATCTAGAAACTCTATAGAATCTTTTGAGCAGTTACTAGTTAATGTTAAAAAGCTAGTGGTGCCATTTATATAGGTAATAAAATCATTAAGTGATTCATAGTCTCCTCCCCAAATCAAAAAGAGGTCATCCACAAATCTCTTATAAAGTCTAATATATTTAGAAAAACCAGTATGTTGTAGAATGTATGTATGTTCCCAGTAAGCAAGTACTAAATTTGCATATGGGTTGGCGCATGGGGTACCCATTGCCACTCATGTTTGCAAAAAATACTTATCAGCAAATATGAAAACATTATTATTCAAAATTATTTCCAATAACATTATAATCTTAATTACCTCATCCCTTGTTGTATCTTTCTGAATTAGGTACAACCTTAAATATTCTAGACCTACATCATTGGGTATACATGTAAATAGGGACTTTACATCCAGGGTTACTAGATAATCTGTTTCCATCAAGAGCCCATCATTATTTAATGTAGTTAGTGCTTCTAAAAACTGTTGCGTGTCCCTAAGAATAGATGTAGTTGTTTGTACAATAGGTTTTAGCTGTTTCTCTATATAGATGGAGATGCTCTCAGTTAACCATCCTTTGCCTGAGACTATAGGTCTCAGAGGTGGTTTTTGTAGGTTCTTATGAATCTTTGGTAAACCTCTAAACATAGGAACTAGTGGTTTCTCAATAAGAAAGTATTTGTAAAGATCATTATCTATAATAGAGCACATTAGCATATCATATAAATCTGTGTATACATTCTTAATTAAAACATTCAATTCCATAGGAGTTGGGCACTTATAGGTAGTCTGTTCAGACAACATGTCAGTTATTTCTTTCTCATAAAAGTCCTTGTCTAATATCACAGTGGCACCTCCCTTATCCGCAGCACAATATTTACATTATCCTGTAATTCATTTAAAGCTTGTCTTTCTTCACTAGTTAAATTAAATTGCGTTTTTGGCTTACAAGATCTATCATTAAACATTGCTAATAAGTCCGCAGTACATGCTTTTTCAAAACATTCTAAATAACTGCGTAGTGGAGGTATAAAAGTTGATAATTTAGAAAATACACCGACATTGTTATTCGTTAAACCTTGATCATCATTATTGTATAGTAAGCCTAATGCTACATTTCTAGTAAAGCACTTTAGGTCAATTATAATATTAGTTACATCAACAGACTGTGAAGGAGTAAAAGATAATCCTTTATTCCAAACAGTTGCCTCCATTGACGTTAAAGTATGTTTCGATAAGTTCACTATTAAGTCCTTTATGCTGGCTTCAGAATTTTCTTCTGGAATTCGTATGGCTCCACGGACATCTTCCTCTTGCGCCCCTTGTAAGTCGGACTCCATTATTGTCTGTTCATAGGTTTGAACGTAAGGGGAAAATGGAGATCTTCATGTAATTCCTCTATGGTATCTATTGCTGTCGTTGTTGTTAGCATCGTTTTAGGTCGAACGACCGGTTGAGGATGGTCTTTGAATGAAGAGACAGGCTCTGGATTGTCCTTGAATGTAGCGACAGGCTCAGCGTGCATCTCCACCACTACCTCCTCTCAAATGGATAATCAGACTACAAGCTGATGTTAGACATGGTCTCAATGATAGTTTCTTTACTACAAAATGAAGGTAATCCACTGCTAAGGTTATCCTATAATGACTTGGCTAAAGCAGAAACCATCAAAAAAGGACAATCACTAAATATAAATATTTTACAAACAATGAGGAGACTGGAAGATGTGGAGACTGGAAGATGTATTAGTGAAAATCAAGAATGTGGAATGGCAAAGGAAACGTATGGAAGCATGTCTAGCATTTAGAATTGTCCCCAGAGGACTACGCATATTGAAAATGCCTACATTCGGATCCACATACCCTGAATTATTGTCGAAATGGCAAAAAATTAATTTGGCAACAAGCTTTAAATATATTGAACTTTTAATAGAACAATATACTACCATAGAATCTGAACTGAAAAGCGAAGCAGATACATTAAATCAACTTTTGGTTAAATCCCTTAACAACATACAGACAGAGGGTTTTTTTAGTGAACTATCGACCACATTATCTATACATGATAATAGACTACTCTTGGCTAAAAAAAAAGGAAATTAGAAAGGGACTGTCTAGATTTCGTCAAGGGGTACGTCTTCTCCTGGCCGAAGGAGTCCATCAGGACCAGAAATGCTGAAACTCCCTCTTACACTGAGAAAGCAGTAACACAGTACGATCGAGTTACTGTTCCTACCACCACTACCGGTTCTATTGCATCATTTCCGGCTAACAGCGTGCGAAATGAGAAAGAGGTAGTGGTGGAGATGCACACTGAGCCTGTCGCTACATTCAAGGACAATCCAGAGCCTGTCTCTTCATTCAAAGACAATCCTCAACCGGTCATTCGACCTAAAATGACGCTAACAACAACGACAGCAATAGATACCATAGAGGAATTACATGAAGAGCTCCATTTTCCCCTTTCGCTCAAACCTATGAACAGACAAGAATGGAGTCCGACTTAACAAGGGGCGCAAGAGGAAGACGCCCGAGGAGCCATACGAATTCCAGAAGAAAATTCTGAAGCCAGCACAAAGGACTTAATAGTGAACTTATCGAAACATACTTTAACGTCAATGGAGGTAACTGTTTTGAATAAAGGATTATCATTTATTCCTTCACAGTCTGTTGATGTAACTAATATAATTGACCTCAAGTGCTTTACTAGAAATGTAGCATTAGGCTTACTATACAATAATGATCAAGGTTTAATGAATAACAATGTCGGTGTATTTTCTAAACCATCAACTTTTATACCTCCACTACACAGTTATTTAGAATGTTTTGAAAAAGCATGTACTGCGGACTTACTAGCACTGTTTAATGATAGATCTTGCAAGCCAAAAACGCAATTTTTTAATTTAACTAGTGAAGAAAGACAAGCTTTAAATGAATTACAGGATAATGTAAATATTGTGATTAGGCCTGCGGATAAGGGAGGTGCCACTGTGATATTAGACTACTTTTATGAGAGAGAAATAACTGACATGTCTGAACAGACTACCTATAAGTGCCTAACTCCTATGGAATTGAATGTTTTAATTAAGAATGTATACACAGATTTATATGATATGCTAATGTGCTCTGTTATAGATAATGATCTTTACAAATACTTTCTTATTGAGAAACCACTAGTTCCTATGTGTAGAGGTTTACCAAAGATTCATAAGAACCTACAAAAACCACCTCTGAGACCTAAAGTCTCAGGCAAGGGATGGTTAACAGAGCATCTCCATCTATATAGAGAAACAGCTAAAACCTATTGTACAAATAACTGCATCTATTCTTAGGGACACGCAACAGTTTTTAGAAGCACTTAATGATGGGCTCTTGATGGAAACAGATTATCTAGTAACCCTGGATGTTAAGTCCCAATTTACATGTATACCCAATGATGTAGGTCTAGAATATTTAAGGTTGTACCTAATTCAGAAAGATATAACAAAGGATGAGGTAATTAAGATTATAATGTTATTGGAAATAATTTTGAATAATAATGTTTTCATATTTGCTGATAAGTATTTTTTGCAAACAGGAGTGGCAATGGGTACCCCATGCACCAACTCGTATGCAAATTTAGTACTTGCTTACTGGGAACATACATACATTCTACAACGTACTGTTTTTTCTAAATATATTAGACTTTATAAGAAATTTGTGGATGACCTCTTTTTGATTTGGGGAGGAGACTATGAATCACTTAATGATTTTATTACCTATATAAATGGCACCACTAGCTTTTTAACATTAACTAGTAACTGCTCAAAAGATTCTATAGAGTTTCTAGATGTGTTGATTTCAAAAGATAGAGATAAGATACATACATCTATCTATAGGAAACCCTGTCGTAGAAATGCCTTCTTACACAGAACCAGTATGCATCCCCACATATATATAAAAATGTGGTAAAGAACCAGGCATTGAGATGCTCAAGGTTAACTAGTAAACAGGAATTTTTTGAAAAAGCAATAGACACAAAAGGATTTATCAGACAGGGGTTATAATAAAAAAGATTTAGAGAATCTAAATTATGTGGATCGAACAGGTAAAGGACGTCCATATATAGAAGGTGCTGAACAACAGAATAATATGGTAGTTCATCAGAAAATAAATAAGATTGGAAAAAGTTAATATCCCTTATACTAACTGTAATAGAATGATAACAGATGTTATTAGAAAGAACTGGGGAATTTTGACTTTAGATGAAGAGATTAGTAAGATAGTAGGTCAACATCCGAGCTTCAGTAATAAGAACACTAGGTCCTTGAAGAGACTACTATGTTATGAGCACAAACAGACTAGAATACTTTCAGTAAAAAAGTTGTGCTTCCAGAAATGTTGTTTAGGTGTTTGTCAGAAATGCAATATGTATTGTGTTGGTAAAACGAATAGAACATTGAGAGAGAATTAGGGAACATCTATATGCCATAAGCAAAGAGAATGAGACCAATCCCCTAGCCAAACATGTGATTTATGATACCACACATAAATTTAAGTTCATGGCTTTAGAACTGATGCATGCCACCACAAGGCTAGGAAACATAAGTAACTTTACTGAAAAAGAAGAGAACAAATGGATAATCAGACTACAAGCTGATATTAGACATCGTCTCAATGATAGTTTCTTTAAAACCCTTTTTGAAAGATAGACCATTGAGACATTAACACTGCTCTTTCCATACAGTTCATTTGCATACACTAGTTTCTCTCATTTAAGTATACATATTGCTCTTAATTCATACTGATTTTCACCACATACTCTTACATACACATTCATGCGATTCTCACATACATATATAAGCATATACATACTTTTTTATATACATTTTTACATTCACTTTTATATTTACATTCGCACACATTTCCATCATATATTAAATTTACTTCATACGTTCACATATATATTCATATATACTTGTATATATGTATATGTATTTTTTATGCATCATATATATATATTTTTTATACATACTCCACATATATATATATATATATATATATATATATATATATATATATATATATACTTTCACACCTATATTTATACATATTGAGGTATAGATTGTCACATACAAGTATACAGATATGTATATGTATGTATTTTTTACATTTTCATATTTATGTTTATCTATTTTTATGTTTCTATATGAATTTTTTATGTATGTCTGTTTATAGGTACATCATGTTTATGAATATATTTTATTATATTTTATTGATATTTTATTATTTTTAGAAACACAGTAGACTGCCAGTTTTATTAGACAATTCTATCAGTCAACAACTGTCTTTATAAAGATATCTCTAAAGACAGGGAAATTAAATGCTGTAAATTAGAATTAATTAGAATTAATTGGCTAATTAACATTCAGAGATTTCATTGGCTTAAAGAGTTAAGTAGAGATATAAGGGAGTTTTTTACTTTTTATTTTCATTAAAGTCTGAAGAAGCGCCCTGTGAGGCGTGAAAGCGCTTACTTTCTACAAATAAAGGATACATTATCTTTTTAAGTTGGCTTCGATTGTCGTGGTGTGCTTCTAATCTCTTTTTTCTACTGGACTTATAACTTTGTTTTGGAGGCACTTCACCCCTTAAGTGTACATTTTATTTCAAGTTTGCGGTTTATCTTTTCTAAAGATTCCACCTCCAGTTTTTATTTTCTGTGCAACATTCAACATTTAAGAGCCATTTGTTTTAAATTTTGATTTCCATTTTCTATTTTTTTTTGTCAGCCAGTAAATTTAACCCTGGTAAGGTCTTACTGTGTCTAGGCAATTCTGTATTTCCCAGCTAAAAAGAATCTGTTCCATAGTTGCAAAATTTGATCCTTCCAACATTTATGACAGAGTAACCTGTAGGGATTTTTTAAGCTGCCAGGGCACTACATTCCCAAAATGCTTGTTCATTTATCCCTCTTTCCCAACGCACCTTCAGCATTTGCTGTCTGAGGAAAAATTCTCTGAAGTCTGCTTAGGATAGAAAAAAAAAACAACCTGCAAACATCTTTGTTGCACACTTGGGAGCCATACAAATGTCCTATCGTTACTTTGTTCTTCGCAATCATTTCTGATGAACTGCTATAGCTGTTCATCATTTGATCATTGCTGCAATAGCCTTAGGTTAAATGGGTTACATCCTGCTAAGCATATAATAGTTGGCCAGCTTCTAAAGCTTTCGGGCACCTGCCACCTTCCACTCGCCCAAACCATTAGTCAGCTCGAGTTGACTAAAATGTCCGCTTTGAGTGGCCAAGCCCTTAAGAGCTTTCCTGCAACCAGACATACTAGATACATTTTGGCTGTTATCTCTGTCAAAACTATTTCAGATTTCCCTGGTTCTGAGGGGAAAGCCTCTGCTCTTGCTTTGCTAGGGATGCCCTGGCAAGTAGCTTGCCATTCCCTTAAATGCAGCTGATACATCTAGTGCTGCTGCTTCTGGATCTGTTTTGAGGAGTTGGTCTTTGCTGAGACTTCAGCCTTTACCTGATGTTCTTTCGGCTTTTCCCGGTCAGGGGTCGTCACAGCAGAACTCTGGTCCGCTAATGATTGTCAGTGGATTTTTACAGTGCCAAAGTGCCTTTACCTGATGATATCAAGTCTAAAACTGATAGATGATGCACTGGGTAATAAGCATTTTTTTGGTGCTGCTGTGGAGTTTGTCCCTGCAAGAAAAGGGTAAGGCCTTACAGGAGCTGAAGCATAATTTTGTTTCCCCTGTGCCCAGTATTCAGAGGAATTATCCTAATAAGCTTGCTTTGTCCATAGACTGTCACCCCCCCCCAAAAGAAAAGTGTAAAAGATGGTGGAAGGGCTCCCCCTGCTAAGGCTACCCAAACTTTCTCTACTTGGAAGCCTCCTTTTACTTGACAAACCAGGTGCAGTTGGACTATCCTTACCCTGTTCTCAGTTACATTCCCCTTTCTCTACATCTTTCTATCCATTCCTGTTTGGCTAAAGTTCACCCAAGACTCCTGGGTTCTTTCCATTGTTTGCCAGTCCCCCTTTTCTGGTCACTCCTTAGGAAAAACTGCCCTTTTTTCCAGGTGTTCAAGGCTTGTTGGCCCAAGGAACTGTTCAGGACGTTCCAGTTCCCCAAAAGGGGAAGGGGTTTTATTCCACAATGTTTTTGGTCCCCAGGAAAGAAGGCATCTGGAGACTCATTCTGGATCTTTCTCAGCTAAAAGCCTTTTTGAAGGTCCCTTCCTTTCAGATGCTGTCCCTTCAAACCTGGTTTCCTTTGCTAGTTCCTCAGGCTTTTCTAGTTTCCCTGTATCTCAGATGCTTATGTACACATTCCTATTCATCCCCTTTTCAGGAAGTTTTTATTTTTCTGTTTCCTCCTGGCGTTTTCAGTTCTCTGCTTTACCCTTTGGTCTCTCCACTGACCCAGGAGTCTTCGCCAAATGCTTAGGTTAATGCTGCAGGTTAAGGGAGATACAGATCTTTCCCTACCTGGACGACCTGCTTATTCAGGCTTCCTCTCCAAAGATCTTGCTTCAGCATCTACACTTTGCCATTTCTCTCTGGCAAAACCTGGGGTTTACAATAAATGTCAAGAAGTCTTTCCTGACTCCTCGTCAAGGTCATGTTTTTTGGGATGCAGGATCCAGACTGTTCCAGTTGGCATCCCTGCCACCTCCCAAGGCCTTAACTCTCATTGCTTTCTTTCAATTCCTTCTTCCTCAGGCTTCAGTCACAGCCAGGGAATTTGAGGGCTCTGTGTTACATGGCTTCCACCATTTCTATGCTTCCTCTAGCTAAGCTCCACATGAGAGCTCCAGTGGTTTCTAAAGTCAGTTCGGCATTAGCATTCTTATCCTTTAGATTTTGTAGTATCTTTTCTTCCATGCCTAAAGCTGGAACTTCAGTGATGGATTCATCAGTTGTCCCTCAACCCAGGGCTTCCTTTTTCAACCTCCACTTCCCTCTCAGGAACTTTTCACAGATGCCTCCGATGTGGGATTGGGGCCTCCTTCAGCCCTCTGAAGTTGCAGGGCCTTTGATTGCTTCAGCAAAAGAAAGACCACAGCAGTGTCAACGAGAGGAGAGTTCTTTTGCTAGCTGTTCAGGTTTTTCATTTTCTCTTCCTTCCAGGGCCACTCAAGATTTTCACAGACAATACCATAGTGATGTATGTCAACAAGCAAGGGGGGCAAGGTCTCAAGTCTTATGCAGGTTAGCCCTTCAGGTTGGGAGCTAGCTATCCAGTATCAGGTGACCCTTCAGGCAATTTACATTCCCTCAAATCAGAACATAGTGGCAGATTCTCTGAGTAGGTCCATAACACAACCCCGCGAGTGAATGCTTGACAGAGAAGTGTTTCTGGACATTGCCCACCAGTGGGTATTCCTCTAAGTAGCTATGTTTGCTTCCCCGTGAAAAGAAAACTTCTTCTATTTTGTGCCACAACCTCATGCACTCTGGCCTGGAAAGTGGACACCCTCTCTTTCTTGGAAGGGAATGTTTCTGTATGCTTTCCCTCCCCTTCCTCTCCTTTCCGGCACTGTTCAAAATAAAAACAAGACACTCCGAAAGTCTTTGACTCCCATTTGGCCCAGACAGCATTGGTTCCCTCTTCTGTATCTTGCCAAGGACCATTTTCACAAGTTAAACACACAGGGTGGACCTACTCACACAAGACAAGGGATCTGTTATCCATCCCCACCTATCCACTCAACTGACATTGTGAGCAATAGGGTTTTGATCCCCTGCGGGCATGCTTCGTGTCCTGCAGGAAGCCCACTGCTAGGAAATATTGCTTATTCAAATGAAAGATTTTCTGATGTCCTTCAAGGATGCATCTGCAGTCCTAACATATGGGTTGTCCTGCCTCAGGCAGCCCTTCGGTCGGCCGGATTCCAAAGTCTGGGTCTGGCCTCTGCTGATGTCGCACTTCACCCGACGTCATAGCTGCTGTGAATAAAGGCATCAGCCGACGCCATTTTCCTCAGTCTTTCTTGCCGCGCGGTGCCCGAAGCAGAAGCTGTTCGCAAGTGCCGGTCGGTCAGATCCAGAGATTTCTACTACCGAAGACTTCTAAAAAGCTAAGTACCCCGTTGGGGACTCTTGCTTGCCTCAGCCGATGTCAGAAAAAGTAAATAATTGTTTAACTTGTGGGAAACAAATACCTCATAAGGATTTCCACTCTTACTGCCTTCCTTGCTTAGGCCCAGACCACGACGTATCAGCTTGTCTAGCCTGTGCCTCCTTCAACCGACGGACACTTAGACGTCGGTCGGAGTTTGCGGAGGAGTTTTTTGGTCCCGCTTTTGCTTACAAAATGCCGTCTGAGACTCCGACTTCACAATTAGCTAAAAAGCGTAAGGAAAAGGACCGACACTTGCGGTCCGCGGTTTTGGCCGAAACCACGGTTAAGCCAACCGCGAGTGTCTCTGTTTCGGCTGAAACAGAGTCCTCGGTTCTTCCTTCGGCCGAAAGCATACCTCCGACAGCCGAGGCCTCACACAGCATGGCTGAATCTGCTACCGAAATTTCTCCTGCTGTAGCAGGCACCCAGGATTTATCAGATACTATTCCTTTAGACATATCTACTCCTGCACGTGGAGCTGCTAGGCCCCCTGCATCTAAGGCCTTGCCTGCTAAAACCCCACACAGGCCTACCTCTAGTTCCCAAATGCTCAGCCTGGCTGAGGATCTCATTTCCTTGATCAGGGGATCCCAACCTCACCCAGACAGGGCCTCTCAACCCCCTCCAGAGAAAAGGCCTAGAGCAGAGCCCCCCGATCCAGTTTCGACTGACTACTCCTCGGATGAGTCAGAAAATTCAAATCCTCCAGAAGGCCCTTATTCTCCATATGAGGATTCTGATGCAGAAGACTCAATTCCTTCTGCTTCTCCTCCTGAGGAATTTTCTTTTGGGGAAACCTTACATGCTATGAGAGAGCATTTTCAATGGCAGGGCCAGGATTTTTCAGATTCAAGGAAAAGGCTAAGGACCTTTTTACATTTACCACAGCATAGGCCTTTAGCCATTCCTCCAGTACTAACAGTTGTGGATGATGCATTTAATGATGCCTGTACTGCTCCTGACTCTCTTCCCCCGGCCCCTGCTAAACCCGACAGATATTACAGGGTCCCGGACACACACTTTCACTTGTATAAGGCTCCTATTGCAGATCCTGAAACCATTTCACAAGGCCCCAAAGCTGTAGCAGCTGCCTCTGCCAAAAACCCCCTCCCCTCTGAAAGAGAATCTAGAGCATTAGAGAGATGGGGTAAAAAAGTTTATACTTTTGCTACTCTTTCGGCTAGGGCCTTAAACTGCCAATTCCACATGATCCAGTATCAGGAATTTTTGTTAGACCAGCTAAATAAAAAACTGTCCTCTCCTGAACCTATAGACCGCAAGTCCCTTCAGGATTTGGTACATAACACTCAGCAGGTCAGTAATCATTCTTTAAAATGCGGCTATGATGCACTGGAGGCTTCCTTTAGATCAGCTATGACTGGAATCGTGATCAGAAGGCATGCATGGTTAAAAGAGCAATCCTTACCAGACCATGTCAAGTCAAGGCTCCTAGATGCTCCCATGGAGAAACAAAGTTTGTTTGGCTCCCCTGCACAGCAAGTGCTAAAGAAGATGGAAGAAAAAGCAAAATCTGTTCAAACAGTCAAGGATTTCTTACAGGTCCAACCTCCGAGGTTTAGTAGAAATTGGCCTTCGAAGACTTGGTCCTTTCCAGACACCTCCAGAGCACAGAGAGGCCGAAATAGGCGCCCAAGAGGCAGAGGTCAATCCAGAGGTGCCTATAGGGGACGTCAGTGGCAGCCTAACAACCAGAGAAGTACTGCCACAGATCCAGCTACTACCACTTCCACAGGACAGACGCAATGACTTGGCTCTGATACCGCCTACCAGGGAACAACTGGAAGCACCCTTAGGCGGAAAGCTAGCCTTATTTTCCGTAAACTGGCATTACATTACAGGAGACAAATGGATTTTACAGACAATAGACAAAGGCTACAGGTTTCACTTCCACACTCTACCAAAAAAGAGAGGAATGCCAAACCTTCCACCAAACCAAAAAACAAACGCTCTAGGACAAATCAACCACTTACTAAGGATGAGAGCTATAGAAAAGGTACCACCTATGGAACAAGGACAAGGATTTTACTCCAGACTTTTCCTGGTACCAAGAAAAGAAAACCAATGGAGGCCTATTCTCTACCTGTCCGCTCTGAACACATATCTCCATTGTTCCAAAATTCAAAATGCTGACCCTACAGCAACTTCTTCCCATGCTGGGCAAGGAGTCTTGGCTGGTGACTCTGTATCTCAGAGGCATACCTGCACGTCCCTATACGACCAGATTGCAGAAGATACCTCAGATTTCTTGCAGGATCAGAGCATTATCAATTCTCAGCATTGCCCTTTGGCTTATCTACTGCGCCCAGAGTATTCACGAAATGCCTGGCATCAGTAATTGCTCATTGCAGGCTTCAGGGAATTCAGATTTATCCATACCTGGACGACTGCCTGATGCAAGCGGACAACAAGACCAAATTAACACAAGATTTGGAAAAGGTTATACAACTACTGCAAGCCCTGGGATACACAGTCAGCATGAAAAAGTCAAGGCTGGTACCATCCCAGAGGATAACATTCTTGGGTGCAGAACTGGACACTTCAAATCAGATGGCATTTCTCACAGCAGAAAAGCAAAAGCAACTACCACTCTGTTTCAGGACATTAACAACACAGAACCAGCTTACAGCAAGGAAAGTCCTGCAAGCCCTGGGTTACATGGCATCCTGCATAATATTGATTCCACATGCCAGGCTGCATATGAGGAAGTTGCAATGGTACCTAAGGAATATATGGTCTCAACACAAGCACAGCCTAGAAGCCCAGATTCCAATAATCCCATGCCTGAAGCAAGAATTCCTGTGGTGGGCTCAGGCCTGTCAGTTGAACAGAGGACTGCTCTTCCACAAACCTCACCCAAGCCAGACTATCACCACGGACGCCTCGGACCTAGGCTGGGGGGCACACATGGTGGACAAGTGTATACAAGGCCTATGGACACAAGACCAGCTGAACCTACACATAAATCAAAAAGAGATGCTGGCAGTGAAACAGGCAATCCAGACATTCAGACCGTTTCTTCAACAGGGTCATTTGCTGATAAGGACGGACAACACCACAGTCATGTGGTATATCAACAAACAAGGAGGCACACATTCATATCCTCTATGCCGGATGGCAATGGACCTGTGGAATGTAGCCCTGAACCTCAACATTCAGCTCCAGGCCATATTTGTGCCAGGAAAAGAAAATGTACTAGCAGACACCTTAAGCAGAACTACCACGGATGCCCACGAATGGATGCTGCATCCAGACATCTTCAAATCCATTACAAAGAAATGGGGACTACCAGAAATAGACCTGTTCGCATCCCCACACAACCACCAATTGAGGAAATTCTGCACAAGGGCATCCCACCCACTTGCTTGGAAGGTGGACTCCCTCTCCTTCAGTTGGGAAAACCTGACAGCATATGCATTCCCACCTCTTCCTTTGATGCACAAAGTGCTACTGAAGATCAAAGATCGCCCAAGGATCATCCTGATAGCTCCAGACTGGCCGAGGCAGCATTGGTACCCGCTACTGAGGAGTATGTCTCGGACACACGCATGGCCTCTACCTCTAGTTCCTTTACTGCTAACACAGAACAACTTCAAGATCCTACATCCAAACTTGAAAACACTACAGCTAGCTGCCTGGAATATTACATAAAACAAAATAACCCAGATTTATCCCAGAGGGTTAAAGACATACTGGAGGCTCGCAGACCCTCCACAAGGAAGACTTACTCAGCCAAATGGAAAAGATACCTCATTTGGAGTGCAGCAAAAGGAGAAACTGTATCATTAGCAAACATAGCTAACATCCTGGAATACTTAGCAGACCTTTTCCACAATGGCCTGTCTTACTCCTCCATTAAGATTCATGCATCAGCAATTTCAGCAGAATACAACATGGATCCTCCAGTCTTCTCTCATCCTCTACTCGGGCAGTTTCTGAGAGGAATTAAAAATGTAAAGCCTCCAAGGAAGCCACCTTTGCCTACATGGGACCTCAACTTTGTGCTGGAAAAGTTAACACTTCCCCCTTTTGAGCCAGCAGCAACAGCAGAATTACAGTTCGTATCTTGGAAAACTGCTTTCCTGCTTGCAATCACTTCAGCAAGAAGGGTTTCTGAATTACAGGCATTAATGGCAGTACAGCCCTTCCTTATCTTCCATCAGGATAGTGTCCTTGAGAACTAACCCTACTTTTATGCCAAAGGTGGTCTCCAGGGTATCATTGAACCAAGCAATCCACCTACCAACATTCTTCCCCAACCCACAGAACAGGGGAAAGACTACTACATACCTTGGATGTGCACAGGCAATTGCGCTACTATCTGGACAGAACCAAGAACAATAGAAAAACTGACCAGCTTCTGGTAGCATATGCAACAGGAATGGAAGGAAAAGCAATTTCAAAACAGGCAATCTCAAAATGGATAGGAAATTGCATTAGATTTTGTTACTCTTTTCATGGAAAGACAACTCCAGAAAACATCAGGCCTCACTCCACAAGAGCTACAGCCACTACTACAGCTTTCTTACGAGGAGTGGCTACCAAAGACATTCTAGAGGCTGCTACTTGGAGCTCCGTGCATACATTTGCCAAGCATTATAATCTACCTTTATACTCCAGATCCCGAGCAGGTTTTGCAACTGCTGTTTTGTAAGGGATCTTAACTACACCATAATCATCTTAGTGCCTCCTCCCCCAGTTTGGCTATGGTATTCTACCCATATGTTAGGACTGCAGATGCATCCTTGAAGGACATAGTACAGTTTTGTACCTACCATAAATGTAGATGTCCGAGAGGTATGCATCTGCAGTCAGGATTACCCACCCTCCTTCCCCTCTGTGGTACTCCTAGGGTATTTGCCCATCTTGTAGCTAGCTGGGGGAATCTATTATGGTGTATTTGTTTGTATATATGTATATATGTATATACATGTTATTTTTGTTTGCTCTCTACTGTTTGGAATCATTTGCATTTATCCAAATTTAGCCTTCCTAGAGGGCACCTGGCATCTGGGGCAAGAAACACTGAGGAAAATGGCGTCGGCTGATGCCTTTATACCCAATTCACAGCAGCTATGATGTCGGGTGAAGTGCGACATCAGCCGAGGCCAGACCCAGACTTTGGAATCCGGCCGACCGAAGGGCTGCCTGAGGCAGGACAACCCATATGTTAGGACTGCAGATGCATACCTCTCTGACATCTACATTTATGGTAGGTACAAAACTGTACTTTTGGTGTCCTTGTAACCTGGATCCACTTAATGTGGATGTTCCTTTTGGTTCTCTTTGTGTGAATTGTTCGATGTGGGGTTGGCATATTTTATTGTTAAGGCCCACCTGTCGGCTATCTGCTTGTCTGCCTTTTGACTCCCCTTTTAGTGTCTAGATTTGAGGCCAAACAATTTCTTAAAGGTGTCCTTTGTTAGGCCTCCTAGGAAGTCTGTCCTGCCTTCCTGGAACTTTAATTTTGTTTTAAATTGACAGTCAACCTTTTTGAGCTTGCTGCTTCAGCTTCCTTACAGCATTGTTCTTGGAAGACTGTTCTTTTGGCTCTTACTTCTGTCAGATGGATGTCTGAGCTGCAAGCCCTTATGGCTGTTCCTCCTTTTTTGTTTTCCATAAGGTTAGGGTGTCCCTTTTTAGTAATCATGTTATGCCCTCTCTTAATCTGTTCATTTGCCCACTTTCACTTCTCTGCAGTCTGCTAGTGAGATTTGCACACCTTGGATCTGCATAGACGACTCATTATTTAGCTAAGATTAAAGTTTTTCATAAATTCCTAGGTCTTTAGGTTTGTCTGTTTCCGAGCAAACCATTTCTTGGATATCTAAAGCCATTTCTTTTTGCTGCTATTTTTATGGGAAGGGCTTTCCGTCTTCTCTTAAGGTTATTCTTCTAGGGCTGTGGCTTCTAGTGCTTTTTTCAAGGGGTTGGATATTCTATTGTTGAGGCAGCTAACTGGACTTCTGTGCATACCTTTGCCAAACACTAAGTTGGATGTGATTTCTAGGGCCAGAGGTTTTCTCCATGGCTTTCTACAGGGCTCTGGCCCTTCCTCGTCCTCCTCTTTTTAAAGAATACTGGAATACTGATATGGAAGAACAGAGTACAGTTGTCTAAAAATCTTACCATAATTGTAGGTGCCATTCTCTTCACTGTTGCAGTATTTGCTTCCTTCCTCTTCCCCTGGTCCTTTTTCCTTCTGATGTGCTTGTTACCTGCTGGTATCCTTAGACTGCCATTCCTACTGGGGCTTTTCAGTTCTGAGGATGGTACATCCGGATGTCACCTTTATGCCCTATGCCATGCACGGGAAGCATACTTGTGATGTATGGTGTACCAATTACAACCAAACAGTTTTTGTATACTACATCTTTATACTAAGTTTTTGTCTCTCTACCCTTGGTAGGAATTCCTATTGTAAATAATAATGCAGCAGTCAAGAGAAGAACATCTACTGTTATGGTAAGATTTTACACAACTGTACTTTCCCTCGTTCACCACCAGAAAGAACCATATGTGCCTGTTGTATCATTTAAATACAAGTAATGTGAAAAGGTGTGTGCATGCTTTGAAATGCGTATAGATGGTTTTCCTTTGGCTAAAGCTAGGCTTGTAATATGTTTAAGATCCAGTGGCAGAAATAAAGCAAGTCTTTAAACTAAAGTACCATAGTTCACTCTTTGAAAGAGGCTCATGTGGGTAATGGATCTAAAGTCCAAAAACAGAAGGGTCTGAGCTGTGAAATCAGATGTGGATTTTTCTTCAGCTAGTACTGTATTTTATTTTTTAAATGAAGAGTGCAAGATCCTGTGGCAGTGTGGGACTAGTACAATAGATGACATTATAGAGAACTGTGACTTAAAAGGCAGATATGAAAAAAAGTGGAGCTGAGTGATTATTTTGAGATAAGCATGTAAAAGACAAGGGGGCAAGATATCAACGTAAGAGGAGAATGATAGTAATGAACAAGGTAAGAAGCAACTTTAGTCTGAGAGGTACCAGTGAAAAAGGAAGTTAAAGGATTTTAATGTTCCTTGGAGGGGCAAATGAACATGAGAGGAGACCCCTCAGTAGTAAGGAGGGAAGATCCTATGCACGATAGGGACACAAAAGCCAGACTATGGAAATACTAAATCACAGAGGATCAGAAAAAGGCGGCAGGAACTTTACAAAAACAAAAAAGCAGTTAGCCTGGATTGGTGGTCCTTAGGGTAATGAAGGCTGGTGTTAGTGCTTGAAACAATGATTTGACTAAGCATTTGTAGTTTCTCAAAGGTTGGAATTACACTGCAGGTTTATGAATGGTAATGGTGTATTTCCACAACGACTGGACTAGGGAAGCATGTTAATTCAAGAAAACATTCAGAATAAATTTGGATAGCAGCATGAGTGGACTTGCCATAGGTCCTGCTAGTCAAGCTTGATCTGCTTCTGTTTTTACTGAGGTGGGTGGATGGGGGACTGGTGAGTCCTGTAGATATGGAATATTTGGATCTGCAAAGTTTGACAAAAAATGGGCTTAGAAGAACCATCTTCTGTGGCCAAAACTCTTCAGGAGGGTTTGTGCCAAGTACCACACTAGGGTTGAACAAGTAAGATTCAACTAACTTGCATTATGGTTTTGGTTTGGTTATGCAGTAACAAATTACCTTTTCTCCATTTAGATCAGGTGTAGCTTGTATGCTGGGTTAATGGGTAGTAATTACCAAAAGTGTGCAGTCCAGTATTGGTAGATGTGTTGTGTGAGGTATCGACAGCTCTACTGAAAGACAGTGCATGTGTGGTATATGCCAGCGTGGCTGTCTGAAGTTTTATAAATCTTATGTTTTGTAAATCTAATGTCTTTTGTACAAATTAATGTGATGGTCAAATGCCTGTATGTATTAAAAATGTATTTGTAAAAGTTGCCTGCATTATAAATGCTGCGACAGAATCTGAGTTCTGAATGTGAACTGTGCCAGAGTCAGATGTCTAGATATGATGTAATCCTAATGAAGGGCAGAACAATCGCAGCAGCAGTTTGTTTTTGGTTTTCTTTGGAATCTGATATAAAAGGTCTGTGTCAGTTATTACAGTTCAGTAGTTAGTTGTACAGGTCAGTGTGGAGTATCTCATCTTTTGCCTTGTGGAAGTGAGCATCTCAGCAATACATATTGCCTTGCAATGTTGAGTGAATTTACTAGGGACAGTTTGTCCTTAGTTTAGGAAAAGTACCATGAAAATAGTACTCTTTCTGCTTGTGAGATTCTGTCCATCTGTTATTTTCCTGTGACTGAAAATTTAGTTGTAACTAAATATTAAGCACTTTCCCGTTTTCTGTTTTTGTTCTCCATTATTTAAATATTTTATACTTATTCATTGTGGCTTGTCTTTTAGTGAATACTTTTAATATCTTGAGAGTACCTGTGCTTATTTCAGTTTCACTGTGGCCACTCCGAAAAGCCTTACTGCTTCAGTCACACTCTACCATTCATATCCGTATTTGACACAGTATAATTGGTTACCCCTTGTAGGAGCCTTAGAGTATTTGGCTGGTGGCAGCTACCCTGAAATCTGGAGAAAGGAGACACAGCTGGTGAATGTCTGCCTTTCTGGGGGTGTGTGAAAAATCAGATATTCAAGTGTGTGCCAGATGCTTGGAACTGAGACTCTGTGCTCCAAGGTGGGTCTTGTTTGTGATCTGGGGAGGCAGAGTCCAGTCCCAGTGGAGCATGTTCCCTGTGTGCTCTTGGGGAAATTTTTGTTAGATGCAGAGAGCTGCATTTGAAATACCATGTAAAATGTTTAGTGACTGCCTCTCATCACTGGTGTCAGTGGTGAGGATTGCTGGCCCGGGATAAAGAGGGACACGTCACACTGGGCTTCAGAGGAAACGTACTTGCTAAGAGAAGGTGACACTTGGTAGGATGCTTTAAGAAAAGGTACCTTGGGATCATGGTTGGAATTGTATGGTTCAAGCCAGAAGGGTGGTGAGATGCATTGCTGATGGAGAACTCTGTAGAGATGTTGCGATCACTCTATCACGCAGATACTGGCAAGGTTGTTTGGGATACTGTGTCCAGTTCTGGAAGTCATTCCTAGAAGGTGATAAATTGGTACACTGCAAGCACCCAAGGGGTTAATGTAATGTGAGTGGATGGGTCTAGACGTAAGAAACTACTCAGCTTGGCGTGTACGCACAGTAGGTTTTATATCACAATTGCTGGGCAAGAGAGGGCTCAGAAAGGAAAGTGTAAAATAACGGAGACGTTGAATGCATCTTACAAAAATGGTAGGCAATGCCTTAGAATGCATACCAAAGGCAGTTAGAATAGATCAGTACAGGAGCTCAGGAATATCTGACAGATGGAAGATGTGTTGGAAAAGGGAACAAGAGCAACTAACTAAGCATTTGGGTGGACTTTATTACTATAGGTGGTCATCTTACTGGAGTGAGCTGGAGGAATAGGTAATGTAACTATTTTTACAGGCTCGCATGTCTTAGGTTGGGGAGGTCTTCACAGACTAATACCTTCATTAATGATACTTCAAGGTATGCACTTGCAGATGTTCTTAGCCTTAATGGACTTGGTCTTTCTACATTGTATGTGGGAGCCATAAATAAGAACGACACAAGCGTTATGCTACACTGGGTTTTCTCCGTCTTCCCTAGGGCATCATGGAAAAATAGGACACCTTGGTCTGATCTCAGCATTCAGAATTGAAGAGATGCCACTGGTGTCCAGGTGTGTGCTGAATAGAGGCCAAAGAATTTATTTATAAAAACATAGCAATTGTGTTACTTTTGGAGAGGTAATAGAAAATGTTATCTAGCTTTGTAGCTCACTTCAACTCTCATGATGTATACCCCCTAGACTCGTGCAGTAATGAGTTGTGTAGATTTTTCAGAACTGTGGAAACTTTTTCTGGATGTCCTCTTTCCCTTATTTCCTATGAGCAAAACTTTGTTTTGGATGTTTACTTAGTTCTAGCCCTCCACTGTGTTACACTTGCTATCTAAGGTCTCGGATTTCACATTACCTGCCCTATCTGCTTTTCATTTTTTGGGGGGGTTTCTCTGTTACCAGGTACATCATTGTGCATCTCTGGACTTGCCATTTCTTAAGTTGGACCTTTGCTGCTTTGCCCATAAACTTTATAAGGCTCAACTAAATAACTTCTGTATTGAGTGCATTGCTTTAAATTCTAAAACTGTATGCCTACTAAGAAAATTTTTTGTAGCTATTATGTCAGCACCCCAGAAATAAATGCAAACATGCTGTTGTCTTGATTTTTGACCTTTTTTTCCTAAACTAGGATAGTCTTTAAAGGTACAGCATTATCTTATGTAGAGCACATATAGGTGGATTCTAAATGTGGTGTTATGAGCGAGACTTTACAAACATGCCAAATTAAATCTCTCTCTGTTTTAGTTGTAGACCTCCTGTATTGGCGGGACATTAAGAAAACAGGATTGGTGTTTGGTGCAAGTTTGCTTCTTCTGCTGTCACTGACCATCTTTAGCATTGTTACTGTGACATCATACATTGCTCTGGCACTGCTGTCCATGACCATCAGTTTCAGAATATACAAAGGGGTTCTACAGGCAATTCAGAAGTCTGATGATGGCCATCCTTTCAAGTAAGTAGTCTGGCACATCTGGTCGGTACTCCAGTAGTCATCACTGTTTTAAAAGAAATTAGATGCATACACTTGAGTATGTCTTTGTCTACATATGTATGTGTAATATATGTATACATGCACAAGCATGATGTGTGCATGACATTAGTGTCCTTGACAGACTTTTCAGATACACACCAAGAGAAATTTGTAACAGTAGTTGGATTATTTTCCATTACGTAAGTGAGAGAGCACTGCTTTTCTTGTGTGCACTTTCATTATAGGCATGACTTAGTGATTCTCTCTTGTGAACTGAAGACATGCAAAGAAATGCTTTGTGAAAATGCTTAGTGGGGCAGCAGACTGCTTCCATACAGTATTTATCCGCTTTCATCCAGGAATTATTTTAGTAGTTTGACAGTGCAGGTAATACATAAAAATATTTTACTATACCTACCCTCTAAAAAGAACAGGTGTAACTTGAGTTCATGTGCATCACTGCATCACACCTCTGTAGTTTTCCCTCACTGCTATCTGTAAAGGAGGCTGACACCTCATCTTAGTCTCTTCCCCCTCTAGCCACCACCTAGGTGGTTAATTTAGTACTGGCTGGCAAAACTACATGCTGAAACAAAATCTTTTTTTATTTGAAAAGTGGAAGTGGGATGTTTGTGCCATTCTTTTCTATGTACGGAGAGTTCTGTTCTTTAGTAAGTTAATCTGCCATTCATAATTCCATTTCACAAGGTGCATTTAGCTGCTGCATCTTTAGGTTGCCTGTAAGCCAGCAAATGTTTGTACTACATTTTCATGTCCTAATCCCCATCAGACTGGAAAATGATCCATTTAATTAGTGTAGTACCCCAGTTAACAAGTTAAAATAAAAGAATATGTAAATTCGGCCACTGCCTTGCCTCTTAAAAATTGACCAGTGTATGACCAGGCCTCACATGCATGTTATTGTGCCACTTTGTAGTCCAGTGCACATTCTTGTTCATTAACGGCCAGTGATCAAGAGCTGTATAAGGATGAACAAATCAAGCTTTTTTGATGCAGAGAGGGGAAAAATGACCCCTTTAATCACCCATTAGGTCCATGTGTATACACTCCTTTCCTGAAAAGCGGTCTACATTTATCAGCTGGTTATGGTGACTTAGAACTAAGGTGGTATTTTCTCAATTTCACCTTCCAAATTTAAGTTTTTTTTGTCACCAAGTTCAGGAATTTGCTCTCAACTTTTTTTTTCTCCTCCACAGGACTAGGCTGTTGGCTGCTCAACTTTTAATAGTCATCCCATTTTTCCTTTGGGAAGAGCTTGGGATTCTGAGGCTAGCTGTGAGTTCTGTGGACTGTTCAATCAAAATGATCACAGTTTGCACTAGAGTAAGCTATGTGGGTTTACCCAACCTGCATCAGCCAGCTTCCAAAAGCTTTGGGCATCCTCCAGGCAGAGGCACTCCTAAAAGACCAGAGGAGAGCCAAAAGCTTCAGATCCTTTTTTGTCACCGAAGTGAATGCTTCTTTGCCTGTTGGTTACATTCTTCAAGCTGAGCATGTAAGTACCCACTGAGGAAAGCCTTCCTTCTAATTTGAATTTTATGTAGGATACTGTGTTGGACAAGAACTGTAAATGTGGGTGCCTAGGAAACAGAGTGAAACTACTGGGCCTGTTTTTCTGTGTCTTATGAACAATATCAGTTTTGCTGTTCATGTGTCTGGAAGGGATATTGTGTTAGTGGAGGAACTGCCATTATCCTTCTGTCAAATACTTAAATCAATGCTGAAATGCCTGATTGAGTTTTTCCTCCTCTCCTTACCTATGGAGCAGCGAACTGCCTCCTCAGTATTGCTTTCCCTAGCTTGCAAAATGTGAATTGTTTAGGTGCCTTGTAGGATGCTTCCATCTGCTACATTGCTTGAGCTGCTTGTGGGAAAGGCTGCTGTGGCCAATTTCCTCAACTACCCATTTTCTTCCCTCTATCTTCTTAGGATAGCATTACCAACCAATAAAGACTGTGGAGTTCTTCGTGTTTCACTGTTAGTCATCACATTTGGGTTACCCCTGCCAAGGTAGCACTCGGCCGGCCCGAATACCAGAGGCTTAGTATTTCTGCGTCAGTTGCTGTCGCTTGAGGACTGACGTCCGGTAGTCAGTAGTATAAAGTAAGGCAGCCGACGCCATTAAATCAGTCTTTCTTGCCGTGGAGCCTGAAGCAGAAGCAGTTTGCATGAGTGCCGGTTGGCCGCTACCTGAGTTTTCATCTCTGAATTGAAGTTGAAGTCTTCTAAAGCTAAGTACCCTGTTTGAGGATCCTTTTTTTCTTGCACTAACCGATGTCAGAAAAAGATAATTGTTTCGCCTGTGGAAAGCCAATACCACTCCGAAACTTCCACTCTTACTGCGTCACTTTAGGCCCAGACCACGACGTCCCCCTTTGTCACTTCTGTGCTTTGTTCAATACCAGATCTCTCCGTTGGGCCCTTATTGTAGCCCGATATTTTCGTTTACAGTGTCCAAATTCTGATATGGCTTCGGTAAGCCATCCGACAGCAGATCTTCTGAAAAAAACATAAAGGTAAAAGACAGACACAGCCCACACAGGTCCAAACCTACGGAAGACTCTTTCGTTAAGCTAGTAGTCAGTCCTCCAGTACTCAGTGAGGCGCTTTCGCAGCCAATGATGCCCGCTTCTGTCATTCGCAGGCTGCTACGGAGACCCTTTCAGAGTCCGGTATGCCGCAAAACATTTGTTTGATTAAGGATCCTGCTGTCGTCATATCCTTGGATGGGTCTGGAGCCGCTGAGCAGGCACCGGCTTCCGAGAAAGTTGTTCGCACTACCAAATCTCAACACAACTGTCTTTTGCGATTACAGTTTTTTTTCAAAAATTACTCTGTTTCTTATTCCTGGAGTTCGAACCACACCCAAGGAACTGACCCACTCTCAGGCGCCTGCTACCTTGCCTCAGTCTCAAATGCTTAAAATGGCGGACGACCTTATGCTGATCAGGGGAAGCCAAGCTAACCCCTCAAAAATGAAAGAGATCTGTCCCCTGTAGTTTTGTCTGAACAAGAGTCAGATGAGTCTGATGCATCTGACTATGAAGACATGCAACCCCTCTCCACTTATGAGGATTCTGGTGCAGAGGACTCTATTCCTTCAGCCTCTCCCCCAGAGGATTTTTCCCTTGGGGAAACCCTGCATACTTTAAGGGAGCATTTCCAGTGGGAGAGTCCGGACTACCCTCAGTCTAAAAAGACTCATGGAATTCTTAGGTCTTCCGCTTCACAGACCCTTGGCCATACCCCCCCCCCCAGTCCTGGATGTTGTGGATGATGTTTTCTTGAATCCACCTTGACTCCTGATGCCGTACCTCCTGCTCTCAGAAAACCAGACGGGTACTGTAGAGTCCCTGTCTCTCTCAAATACCTTTTTAAAAATCCTACAGCTGACCCTAAGGTCATTTATCAAGGGCCAAAAGGGATTAAAGTAACCTCCAATAATCCCACACTCTCAGACAGGGATTCCCGAGCATTGAACAGATGGGGATAAAAAAGTGTACACCTCAGCTATTGCTATCGGGACACTAAATTGTCAGTTCCATATGCTGAAATTTCAGCAGCATACACTGGAACTCCTTAAACAAAAAATTCTTCCCTTCCTGCATGAGCAGAATCTAAAGATTTACAAGGCTTAATGCATTCTGTAAGCCAAGTAACTAAACACACTTAGCACTGTGGTTTTGACGCCCTAGAAGCTTCTTGCAGGGCAGCAGTCACTGGATCTGTCATTAGAAGACTTGCATGGCTTAAGGAAGAACCCCTGCTAGACCATGTCAAATCTAAATTGTTGGATGCCCCCTTGCACAAAGATAACTTGTTTGGCACCAAGGCAGAAGAGGTCTTAAAAAAAGATGGAAGAAAAAGCAACATCTGTTAAGGGGCAGAAGGCAAAGCCATCTCTAAGCAAACGATTTCCAAATGGATAGCACACTGCATCCATTTCTGCTACAAACATGGAAAGCCTCCCCCCAAGGAGGTCAGGACTCACTCAACCAGAGCAGCTGCCACCTCGGCAGCTTTCCTCAGAGGAGTCCCCACCAGGGACATCCTGGAGGCTGCCACCTGGACATCTGTTTACACCTTTACCAAACATTACCACCTACCTATCTTCTCCAAATCCAGGGCAGGGTTTGCCTCTGCAGTCTTGCAGGGCATCCTAGCCAGCCCCTAGTTTCCTTGACTGCCTCCACCCATTTCCTCAGCTTTGGGAATCTACCCAAATGTGATGACTGCAACAGTGAAACACGAAGAACATAGTACAGTTGTGTACACTTACCATAAATGTAGATGTTTGAGTGTATTCACTGTTGCAGTCCTGGTTTCCTGCCCTCCATCCCCCTTTATTCTCTCTTTCCTTACAAGGGACATATTGGTATTTATTTACCACTGGTGGGGTTCTTCCACCAGAACCTGGCCTCCTACTTTGGGGGCTCCTGACAGGTTAGGGCAAGAAAAACTGATGTAATGGCGTCTGCTGACTTGCTTTATACTACTGACTACCTGATGTCATTCCTCAAGCGACAGCAACCAATGTAGCAATACTAAGCCTCTGGTGTTAGGGCCGCCCGAGGGCTACCCTGGCAGGGATAACCCAAATGTGATGACTGCAGCAGTGAATACACTCTCGTCTACATTAATGGTAAGTGTACACAACTTGTACGTACTTTGTGGTTGTAAGAATGCCCAGGGTGGGCCAAGAAGAACCATCTTTGTCAATGACTGCTTAATGAATAGGTGATGGGTTTTCACTTGGCCAGGAGGGGAATATAGAAGCTGGGCCTAGTGTATTGACTTGCCAGACTTAGAGACACTGTTCTTAGCAAGAAAAACTCAACCTGTCCCCATCTCTCTGCATTGATAAAGAACTGATGGCTGTCATTCAAACACCTAGTCAATCCTCTGACAGGAAGAAAAGAAATATTTTCTCAGTCTGACAGACTTCCATAGTCAAATTGAAGCTTTACAAGAAGAGTGTACTTCTTGAGAATGGCTACTCCATCAAAGCTTTCAGGTAATGAAGAAAACATTACTTCATACATCCCTAATGAAATCGCCTTTAGAGAAATTCTCTGTTATGAGTGAAATTTTTTCAATGTGGACAGAGTGCATGATCTGAGACTCAGAAAATGTTTTATGATTTTATATAGTTACAGATACCTAAAGCACCTCCCATTCCTTCTGTTTTGCTTAATGTAAGGGATTTATTTTGCTTTGTGCAGAAGTTTGACTAAAGGTTTGATGGACTCAAGTACAGGATTTCTAATCCCAGGTCAGACCCAGGAGTAATCTGTAAATTTGATGCTGCCGAACATGTTACTGTTTCTAACCACATTCCCTCGGATAAAGATTAAAAGGCAGTGGATAAGTTGGGAAGAAAATGTGTGCTTTTAGTCCTTTAACTTCCAGGATGTTAAATTGTCAAGCCTATATGTTTTTTGGCTTTTGAAAATGTGCGCAAGTTAACATTCTGAGGTTGTTAAAATGTAAATGTTTCTGTGACAACTGTTTCTCGGGTGACAAAACATTCTGAAATGAATTTATGGTGTGTCTGACTCTTCCAGAGCAGCCGTTTCTGGTTCAATTTGAGTAGACTTGCTTGGCTTTGGTCTCAAAACCTTCCGGATGAAGTAAAATCTGAGATCTTGAACTCTCCTTTAGATAAGTTTTTTTTATCCTTTGGTAGTGATGTTACTTAAATGTGAGAGAGAAAACTGATGCAGACAAGACGTAACCGCTTCAACTCTTCTTTCTTACTTGGTTTAAAACTTTTAACCCTTTCTCAGCCCTTCCCAACAAACAATTTAACAGCAGGGGGCTAGTACTCTGAGAAAAAAAGCAGTAGAAAGACCCATCTAAGACAAATGGAAATGCCTTGGAAGACAAAGGGCATCCTTTTCCAGTCACCATGACTTATCATCCTGTTCTTCCCCTCCAATCCTAGCAACTTCTCCATGTCCCTCTGACATCAGCTGCCCCTTTGGCATCAAATAGTTCCAGGCAGTTGGGGTCTGAGGTGATCCAGTCAGGGTACGTCTCCCCCTTAATTCTTGGGAATTCCCTCTTACCCAAGCATCCTAATTTTTAAATTTCCTCCAGTTCTCAGAATTATGTCCCAGGGAGTAATGGAACCAGTGCCCTTCAATCTTCAAAGCAAACTGTTCAAGAATTTTTTCTGGTCCCCAAACCAAAAGAATCCTGAAAGTCTGTTCTGGATCTTATTGGCTTTAAACCTCCTTGTCAAGATTTCAAAATTCAAGGTGTTATCACTTCGGGATCTTGTACCAGTGATCCCAAACCTAGCTTTGATGGCAAAGCTAGATCTAAAAGATGCCTGTTACCGTACTCCTGTTGCCAAACAGGTCAGGTGTTTTAAGGTTTGCTTCATCTTGCTTACTTTATCTGTTCTCTGCTTTATATGCTTTGGACTGTCCACTGCATTATGCAAACAATATTGCCCAACAGTTTGTATTTTGGAAATGACGCCACACCCGAGAGGGCATTATTGCACTTGGAGAATGGGCCGTCTGTTAAATTGCTGGTTTACTTTTTTTTATTCCTATATTTTTATATATTTTTTTATGTAAAAATAGTTCCTCTGCCTAATGTTTCAGATTTGCTGTAGTATATGTTAATGGTTCTGGAGGAAGCATTTTACATCCAAAGTATAATACTTTAAAAAAATATTCAGGTATTTATTTTTTGGTCCCTTCCTCCTAAAACGTTTGGTTTGTTGCCAATCATTGGAGACTGAAGTTACTAAATGACATTTGAGTTTCAGACTTGTTTTCTTCAGAATATTTATGCCAACACAAATCCTTTTAATCAAGTTTGTACGAGTAATTAAAATCAGTTCCTATTTTTTAGTCTTTGTTCCCCTTTATTTTAAGCTTTATCCAGATTTCTTCAGCAGAATGATCCAGAGGTTTGCAAACCTCTTTGATCCAGAGGTTTGCAAACCTTACTGCTACCTGTATTCGATCTCTCTCACAGCTCTGCTTCAGAAAATGCATGTTGACGCAAATACTAAAATTAAAGTAAAATATGTTCCTATTTTTGAGCCTTTGTCCCCCATTTATTTTAGGATTATCCAGATATCCTGAGCCAAGAGTAGAGAGCATACCTGTCAACTGTACAGATTTTTGGCTTGTATGGTTGGTCTGTTCCTCATAAATTTGTAGTTTTCTGGAAAATCACTGGGGATTGAAGTCATTTAAATGGCAGACATTTGAGATGTTCATGGTGTTTCACTGCTGCAGTCATTACACTTGGGTTATCCTGCCGTCAGGCGGGCCCGCAGTCGGCCTGAGTTCCAAAGTCTTGGTCCGGCGTCGGTTGCTGTCGCCTCTTCCCTGACGTCAGTGTGCCAGGGGTATATAAGAAGCAGCAGACGCCATTTTCTTCAGTCTTTCTTGCCGCGCGGTGCCCGAAGCAAAAGCAGTTCACAAGTGCGGGTCTGCCAACTCCTGAGATTTCAAAATTCGATTTCAGAACCGAAGTCTTCAATAAAGCTAAGTACCCCGTTGGGGAAATTTTCTCTTGCCTCAGATCAATGTCGGAAAAAGTTAATTGCATTTCTTGTGGGAAGCAAATACCTCATAAGGATTTTCATTCTTACTGTATTCCATGCCTAGGCCCAGATCACAACGTCACTAGTCAGTTTTGTGCTAGATTTAACAAACGCACTATTAAACGTCTGTTTGATTTTGCTCGCCATTACTTTGGGTGAATGTTTAATTATACAATGCCGTCGGAACAACCGACGACCGGAATGCACAAAAAGTGCAAAGATAAGGAAAGGCATCTGAGGGCCAAAACTGACGAAGCCTCTTCTAGGCCAGTCGCCGGTTTTCAGTGAGGCGCTTTCACAGCCCGACACCTGCAACCTCAGAACGACAGGCCGCGACCGACTCCCACGTGGAGGGGCCTAGGCCTCTGGAGCCTCAAGGTGTTGGGCCAACGGAAATTAACTCTTCCGATGGGTCCGGAGCCGCTGAGCAGGCATCTGCTTCTGAGGGTGTTTTCAAGCCTACTCAACTTACCATTGCAACTACAGCCAAGACTAAGCATACACTAAAGACAAAGAAGCAAGTACAGCATTCACCTGGACAGGCCTCCATGTCTAAAAAAACAGATGCTCAAGATGGCCGAAGACTTGATAACTCTGATCAGGGGTTCCCATCCCCCTCCTGATAAAAGGCCTAGGCAGGATACAGACTAAGATTCCTCTGACCAGGTTTCAATATATTCTGATTCCTCTTCAGACCAGGGATATTCTTTACCGCCCTGTGAGGATTCTGATGCTGAAGAATCAATTCTTTCAGCCTCTCCTCCTGAGGATTACTCTGTTGAGGAAACTTTACATACCATGAGAGAGCATTTCCATTGGGAAGGGCCAGGATTACTCAGAATCCAAGAAAAGGCTCCGAGACTTTCTTTTGTTGCCTCAGCACAGGTCCCTTGCTTTTCCGCCAGTGTTGGACATTGTGGATGATGTGTTCTCTGAATCTAGTTTAAACCCTGATTCTTTACCCCCAGCTCCAGTCAAGCCAGACAGATACTACAGAGTCCCTGATTCTCAAATTTCTTTATAAAAACCCTGTTGCAGACTCAGAAACTATTTACCAAGGTCCCAAAGGGGTTAAAGCTTCCATGGCTAAGAATCCAGTTCCCTCGGATAGGGACTCTAGAGCATTAGACAGATGGGGAAAGAAAGTTTACACCTCTGCAACTCTAGCAGTGAGGGCTCTAAATTGCCAGTTTCACATGCTTAAGTATCAACAATACTGTCTCAATTAAAACAGAAAATGAGTACAAATGCAGAACAACCTGACTATAAGGAAATGCAGGATTTATTGCATGCAGCTGAACAAGTGGGAAAGCATACTTTGCAATGTGGTTTTGATTCATTAGAAGCTTCTTGTAGAGCAGCAGTTACAGGATCTGTGATTCGATGGTTAAAAGAACAAAGTTTACCAGATCATGTTAAGGCAAAATTATTGGATGCTCCTTTGCAGCAAGATAATTTATTTGGTATTAAGACAGAAGAGGTATTAAAGAAATTGGAGGATAAGGCAAAATCTATGCAAACAGTGAAGGATTTCTTACAGGTACAGCCACCACGATTTAGCAGAAATTGGCCTACAAAGAATTGGTCCTTTCCAGTGTCAGGCCACAAAGAGGCAGATACAGATGCCCAAGAGGCAGATCTCAGCCACAAGGTTCTTACAGACCACGACAGTGGGGTGCTTCAAACCCAAAACAAGGTGAGGATAAGTCACAACCTTACAGGTAACAATCCCATTGATTTTCCCCTTCCAATGCCAAACTCTTACCTTTTGGCAGCTCCCTTAGGGGGGAAACTAGCACTTTTTTCTCAACTGGAAAGCAATCACCCAAGACAAATGGGTGCTGAATATATTGTGTCTCAAGGTTACAGGTTCCACTTTCACACTTTTCCAAGGCTAAAAGGAATGCCAGACCTGCCACAAAATCAATGGGCAGAGGCACAAAATCAAATTACAGCCCTCCTGGACATGAGAGCTATTCAAAAAGTACCACAGCAGGAAAAAGGACAAGGATTTTACTCAAGACTCTTCCTGGTACCCAGAAAGGACAAAGCCTGGAGACCCATTCTGGACCTTTCCACTCTAAATACTTAACTGGATGTTCCGAAATTCAAAATGCTGACACTACAACAGCTCCTTCCCATGTTGGGCAAGAAAGCTTGGCTTGTTGCTTTGGACCTCAAAGAGGCATACCTGCATGTCCCTATCAGACAAAATTGCAGAAGGTACGTCAGATTCATAGTTGGTTCAATGCACTAGCAGTTCTCTGCACTGCCCTTTGGCTTATCTACTGCGCCCAGGGTCTTTACCAAGTGCCTGGCACCAGTAATTGCATTTTGCAGACAGAGGAATTCAAATGTATCCATATCTGGACTGCCTGATTCAAGCAGAGAGCAAGGACATTCTCCTACAGCATCTGGCGTTCGTAAAAAGATTAAGTTGCCTAGGGTACACAGTAAACAAAAAGAAATCAAAACTAGTGTTCTCATAAGAGATGATATTCCTGGGTGCCAGCTTAAATACAACGGCCCAGATGGCTTATCTCACGCCAGACTAACAAGGACAACTGACTCAGTATTTTCAATTGATGGTGACAAAGTCCCAACTCCAAGAAAAATTCTGTGGGCCTTGGGATTCATGGCGTCCTGCATACTAATTCCATATGCAAGACTGCATATGAGGAAATTACAATGGTACCTAAAAAGTGTTTGGTCAACATTCTCACAGCTTTGAGACAGTAATACCTCTAATTTCCTGCCTACAACAGGAGTTTTGATGGTGGGCACAGGCATGTCACCTCAACAAGGGTCAGCCTTTCATTCTTCCCACAGCCAGGCAGACTATAACAGACACCTCAGATTACGCCTGGGGAGCACACATGGCAGGAAAATGTATTCAGGGCAAATGGACCACAGAACAAATGCCTCTTCACATCAATCAAAGATGTTGGCTGTACAAAATGCCCGAACAGCTTTCAAGGACCTTCTGCATCCAGGGCAATTATTAGACAGACAACACCACAGTGATGTGGTACATAAACAAGCAAGGGGGCACTCATTCTTACCCCCTATGCAGGCAAGCCATGACCTTATGGAACACAGCTATATCTTATCAAGTTCATCTGCAAGCACAATTCCTGCCAGGAAAGAAATGGCAGACGACCTAAGCAGAAACATCATGGATCCTCATGAGTGGATATTAAATCCACAAGTTTGCAGCATGATAATGCAAAACTGGGGGTGCCCGGACATATATCTCTTTGCCTCCCCACTGAATTGCCATCTACAAAAATTCTGCACAAGGACTTATCACACACAAGCCTGGAAAGTGGATGCTCTTTCGTTCAGCTGGAAAAGCCTAAGCGTTTATGCCTTCCCACCACTGCCTTTCCTTTCAAAGGTACTCCTAAAAGACAGACAAGACAAACCACAGATGATTCTGGTTGCTTCAGACTGGCTACGCCAGCATTGGTACCCAATCTTAAAGAACTTAGCTCAAGGCCCACCTTTGATTTTGCCTCAAATTCCACACCTTCTGACTCAGCAAAACAATCGGATACTGCACAGTCAGCTCAAAACCTTAAACCTGGCTGCATGGCAGATTCATTAGCCAAACAGACAACTTCTCTCTCTAAACCTGTTCATGGATGTCATTTTGGAGGCCAGGAGGCCTAGCACCAGGAAATCTTCAGAAAAGTGGAAGAGATTGTGCCTGGAACCAGTCTCAAAACCTTGATCCTCTGGTCCCTAACATTTCTCAGATACTAAAATACTTGACTGAGATGCTGGACAAAGGACTTTCCTTCTCATCCATTAAGATTCACGCTTCTGACATCTCTGCTCATTACAACAGAGATCCTCCTATTTTTTCTCACCCTTTGCTAAAGCAGTACCTCAGAGGGGCTAAAAACATAAGACCGCCCAGGAGAGCACCAACACCAACATGGGACCTCAATTTCGTTTTGGAAAAGCTCACTTTGCCTCCTTTTGAACCAGCCAATTCAGCAGAGTTAAAATGTATATCATGGAAAACTGCTCTGCTTTTGGCAATAACCTCAGCACGAAGAGTCTCGGAACTGCAGGCACTAATGGCAGTGGAGCCTTTTATCATTTTCCACCAGGACAGGATTTCTTTAAGAACAAACCCCTACCTTTATGCCTAAGGTGGTTTCCAGTGTGGCTCTTAGTGAAACTATTCACTTGCCAACATTTTATCCAAATCCCCTAAATAAAGGGGAGAGACTTCTACATTCCGTGGACATACACAGGCAATTGCGCTTCTTGGACAAAACAAAAGCTTTCAGAAAATCTGAACAATTGTTTGCATCATATGCTACAGGATCACAGGGAAAGGCCATTTCAAAGCAGACCATTTCAAAGTGGATAGGACACTGTATACAGCTCTGCTACACACAAAATGGGAAATCTGTACCTAGTAATATTAGACCACATTCCACCAGGGCAACTGCCATTTCTACTGCCTTCCTTTGGAGTACCTACCAAAGATATCTTGGAAGCTGCAACTTGGAGTTCAGTGCACACCTTTACCAAGCATTACCGTTTGCCTCTTTATTCTAGATTCAGAGCTGGCTTTGCCACTGCAGTGCTGCAGGGCCTCATAGCCACACCAAATCCTCTGTAGAGCCAGCCACCCAAACTCAAATCCCAAGTGTAATGACTGCAGCAGTGAAACACGATGAACATAGTACAGTTTTGTACCTACCATAAATGTAGATGTTCTAGTGTCTTCACTGCTGCAGTCCAGGTTACCCACCCGCCAGCCCCTCTTTCTTATCTGGGACTAACCTATACTACCTATGTGGTGCATTTGCTGGTTAATGAAGGTTTTATTTTTACCTTTTTTGTATGTTTTATTAGCAATATGTATTGCCTACCATTTTTGGGGGCACCTGACGTAGAGCAAGAAAAACTGAAGAAAATGGTGTCTGCTGCTTCTTGTATACCCCTGACGCACTAACGTCAGGGAAGAGGTGACCGCAACCGACGCCAGACCAAGACTTTGGAACTTAGGCCGACTGTGGGCCCGCCTGACTGCAGGATAACCCAAGTGTAATGACTACAGCAGTGAAGACACTCTAACATCTACATTTATGGTAGGTACAAAACTGTACTTCAAACTTCATATCCTTAAAAAAAATACATGTTAATGGAAACCCTGTTACAGCAAATTTTAAATATTACTCTTTTATAAACTTAGTCTGTCCCTATTTTGCCCCCCCCCCCCCCCCCCCATTTGTGGCAGTGTCCAAATTTCTTGTGCAGGAGATTGTTAGGTATGCAAACCTTGTTGCTGCCACCAGGGATTACTCGATAGCTGTCACTGTTCTGTCACACACACACACACACACTCGCATAGTCTCTTCTGCTTTTGTGTAGGCATTCACTCACACATGCAGACAAACATAAATGTACACTTTTTTGGTTTCATTATTTTTTACACACACACTGAACAGCAAAAGCACTGCTTAGCAAGCGTAAAATGGCAGCAGTTATTTTTTTTCACTCCGAGCTCCATGGCAGTTTGAGATGCTGCCGTGAAGCAGCGGACTCATTTTTTCAGCAGGCTTTACCTGTAGATTAACAAACACCCTACTGGAGAATGTTTGTTTATTCTCCAATCATGGTGCAATCTACAGGTCACCCATTCTCTAAGGGTATTTACAGAATGCCTAGCTCCAGTCATAGCTCATTGCATACTCCATAGCATAATCATTTTCTCGTTTTTGGGCTGTTGTCTGATCTTTGCAGACTCTTTCCAGCTGTCAGTTTCTAAAAACTGGCTGAAGTCTTCTGTCATCCCTTCACTCAAAATGGGATTCCTGGAATGGTTGTACATGACTGAGAAGCTTTCTCCCTTCAAAGTAGAATTATTCCAGTAGTTCTTTGGGGAGTATCTTTTGCACACCCTTGATGTTCATTGGCAGCTTTGTTGTTCGGACAGAACTAAATCTTTCAGGAAAACGTTTCAGTTTTGTGGCCTTTGTGGGACGCAGATTTGGTAAACCTGTCTCCAGAGAGAGACTATCCTCCTGGCTTAGAAACGTCATTACCTTTCTCTTCCATCAGAATAAGCTATCCTTACTTTCCAGAATAAAGGCTCATTCTACTAGATCATTGGCTACTTCTATGTTTTTTCATTCCAGAGCCTCTATAGATGATAACTGCGCAGCAGTCACTTGGACAAGACCTCATACCTTTTATCACTCATTACAAATTTGATTTGGCCTCCAGGGGATGAGCATCTTTTGGTTCTATGGTGCTCAGGAATATCCTTCCTTAGGGCCACCCGGATCTCAAGTAGCTGGGGACTAATTAATGAATAAAGATGTACATCATCAGATAAAGTTATGTCTTGCCATAACGTTCCATCTGTGTTGTAGATCTTTATTCATTCATTACTTCCCGCCCTCTTTCCCCCTGCTTGGACTCTTGGTGGATTTTAGGAACTTCTGGTTAAAGTATTTGCTCAGAACACAGCCCCCTACTGTTTCTCTTACTATCCGTATAATATAGGGGTAGACAAACTCTATCTGGAGAGACTGAGCGTGGCATTATGTGGGTAGGTCTTGGCTGCGAGTTTTTGGCTAGCGCGAGCTTGGAAACGGCCGTGTCTGTTCTGAGGACGGAACCGAAGTCCTATCAGTAATGAATGAGTTAAGATCTACAACCCAGATGGAACGTTATGGTAAGACATAACCTTTTCAAATTCTTCCTTCTTGGAATCTTAGCTTTGTACTAGAGAAACTTGACACTTTCCTCTTGAACCAGCTCAATAGGTTGATTTAATTTTTTAAAGTGGAAACCTGTCGGTCATTGCTCCTGCTGTGGCTAGGAGTGTCCAAGTTGCAATCTCTTAAGGTATTTCAATCTTCTCACCTTCCCTCGTGCAAAGGTAGTGTCGTAATTCACTTTAAAGCCATGTATTCATCTCCCTGTGTTTTCCTGAACCAAAAATAAGGTAGAGAGAATCCTACATACCTTGGATGTCCACGGACAGTTCCGATTTACTAACAGAACAAATGACTTGACTTCTGATCAGCTTTTCATTTCCTATGAAGGCTAGAAGAGGCTGGTTTCTTTGCCTCTGACTACTTTTAGAGTTCTGTTTGGAAAGGGGTGGATTGTAGAAGTATTCTAGTGGGGGCAAATTTGTCAACTGTACATACTTCACTAAATGTAAGATAAACTCCTCCAGATCACAAGCAGGTTTTGCTAGGACTGTACAGCAGGGAACCCTCGACTCGGACCCATCTTCCTCCTCCTTCCTGGCCATCTGTCTTGGTAGTCATTCCATATAGCTTAGCCTGCTGCAGCAGTGATTTTATTGAGTGTAGTACAGTTGGGAAAGTAAACTTAGCATAACAGTAGATGTTCAGATCACTGTTGCAGTGCCAGCACCCTCTCTCCTTTCTCCAGTCCTTATTTTTTTTTTTTTTGCGGATTTCCTGCTGTTACTGTTGCTTTCCTTACTGCCTGCCATGGTGGTATTCCCCTTATCCCTGCCTTTTTCCCTCTGTCCTGTCACACTAATTATATTTGGACTTTCTGGAGAGACAAAGTTGAATATTGGTGCCTGTAGATCTGTGTTATACCAGCTTGCCCTCATGCCTGTTTGGGCATGCAGTGCATGTGGAAGCTGCCCTAAATCTCTGAATACTGGTGAAATGTCCAGTCCTTGGCAGAATACTTCTCCGATCGCTATTGCAGTAGCTTAAGCTATATATTCGAACATCTACTGTTATGGTAAGCTTACGTACCAAACTATTTTATCAGTGGGTTCCGGCGTTACAATGCAGCATCAAGCCTGGCTTTGCTTCACTGGATTGGTAAAAGCACTTTATGGCAGCATTCATCAGTGCCCCATTTTGATAGGTCATCCTTCAGAAGGTTAATGGCAAGCTGCAGCAATGTGAGCAGGAGAGCAAAATGCTCAGCTTTTGGAGTCAGGTTCTTTGCACAATAAAGATACTTTCCAAGAAACCAATAGGGGGCAAATAAGCTTTGTTTTCTTAAATCCTAAAAGCCTATGGTAACAACTACTAGAGAGACAAAGGTGGTCCACAGCAAGACTGGTTTCATGGGTCCTCTGCTGAACACAGGCAGTGTCAGCCTCAACCATTGCTTTATTGTCACACTCTGGAGAGCAGGGATGCCTGTCCCTGCATCCTCTTGTGCTGCTGTATCATGCAAGACAAAGTGGGTCAGTGAAATTGTATCCATAGCCGATGATAACATTACTCCATGTTCTCTGTGCCCAAAATGACTCGTGACCTCAAGACCCATTTTAGACGTCAGTTGTGTAAAACAAGTGAAGGACTCATTCCAGATGGTCCATCCTGCCATATTTGTAAGCGGATGATCTGATGTGCTGTTTGGATCTTCAGGATGCTTACCCCACATATCGATGGCAAAACCATTCAGGAGATTCCTATGTTTTCAAATGGGAGCCGGTCATTACCAATTCAGTGCATTACTTGTTTTGGTCTCATCACTGTAGCAAGCCTCCCCCCAGCGTGTATATTGCTCTGTTACTGCTCATATGCATCTCCAGGGAACAAGAATATTCCCTTATCCAGGACGACTGTCTTTTTTTGGTGCTGCTATAAGGGGAAAACTCATTTTGAAAAGACAATACTTTGCTTATGCCTAAACTTGGGGATTTTGATAAACCTACTAAAATACCAACCAGAACCTTCTCTGTCCCGAACGTTCATAGGTTTCCATTCGGACACTAAATCAGTTAGCTGTCCTACCATCTGGAACCCATCTCCACTTCTTAGTCACACAAAAAGCCTTCTCTGATATTGAAACTTGGCTAGCAAGCTCACAACTCATCAACCCTAATAAAATTAAACTTATGATCTTTCACCCATTTAAACCTACTAACCTCTCTGCTAACTTTTATATCACTGCCAGTAATACTAGGATTTCCCCAAACAAACCTATTTGACGTCATAATTGACATCCTCAGACTAAAATTTGACAAACCTCAAAAAGGTTCCCAAGAAAATGGGAACAATGCATAGAAACAAAAAATTCTTAACAGACACTGCAATAATACCCATAGCTAGAACCCACCTTCTCTCCTCACTCTTACACCCCCCACACTTGCCAACCTCAAAAAGTAAACTAAAAGTCCTGTAGCAATAAGACTGTCAAATTTGCAACAAATTCCACACATTCAGTCCATCACTGTCAATTCCTAAAAATCCTTCTTGGTTGGAGCCATCTCATGTTATGAACTGTAACCAGTTAATGGCTCACAAAATAATTCACGATCCTGACAACGTACCTTCCCTAAAAAAAATCTTCTACAACCTTACTCTTAACATTCGTAGTCTTAGATCATCTAACAAAGACTTACTATAAGTAACCAAAATATCCAATACAGCAGGCAACTCTCTTTACTGTAACTTTGTTGGTAAAAATTGGAATACCCTTCCACATAGTATTAGATCCATAAGCAATCTTAATCAAAATCTCTCTCAAAACATGCTTTTGAATCCTGGCTTTGCACATGTTAACACTCCAGGCTAATTATTAACTTAGTGTTACTTATACAATTTGGCTGTACCTACTAACTCTTGTTAACATATCCCTTCTGACAACAGTACTTCTCTATTTTTTTATAAGTAGTTACATTCCTAGCTGCAACTCTCACCACTGAAGCATTACTAGCTATGGACTGCTCTGATTCTCCCTACTTGATTTCCTAACTGTTATGTTCCTCCACATATGCAAGTTCAACCATATATTTTCCTATATTCGTGTTTAAAGTCTTGTTGTATTTGATACTATATATATTTTTGAAGTGGCTAAACTTTCTAAAGCCTGCAAGCAAAACTTGTCCTGGTGGATGATTCCAGACTATTTTTCCTCTGCAACTCCTGTTATCCAGCCAAATCTCCTGTTATCCAGCCAAATACCCACAGCCACCTTTTAATGATGGCTGCATTCTTACCATGGGTAAAAGGCATTAATTTAACGGGACTAATCCAAAGGACTTGGATCACAGGGGAGTCTAAGTTGCCCATAAATGTTTGCGATGAAAAGTCTTCTCGCCTTGCCTTTCTAGTACTTCCCCAAGGTGCTGTATTCATCCAGTCAGACAGTGTGGCAATGGTGTGGTCCATCAAGCAGGGAGTAACTCTGTCCTAGCCCCTTTGATCAGATGTGTGGGTATTGTAATGAGCCACTGCTTTACTTCACTTTCTCAAAGCAACACAAACCCTGGGGACATCCAGTGATCTTGCAGACAGGTTTTGCTCCCTCCATGAGTTGTCTATCAGTGACTCAGTAACCCAAAAAGTCTTTTGCAAATGGATTTCCTCAATGAGATTGCCTTGCTATGCCTTCCAATGCCAAATGTAGTGAGGTTTTCTCTATGGTCCCCTCAAGAAATTTCCCCAAGAAATTCATTAACCCACATTTGGTTCCCAGGGCTCTTGTGCATTACCCCCACACACTTCTTATATCCAGAATTCTTCTGGAAGTCTGGGTATGCAAAGCCAAGGACATTCTCATAGCCATTTTCTGGCCACACCAGTTTGTTTCTTTTGTGGCCTCAGCTGAAAAGATCCCTCTTCCTGTATTATCCTCAGTTGTTTAACCTATCTGGCCAGCCTCATGTGTCTCAATGTCTCCAGTTAACTGTGCAGTTTAGCAGTCCCAGTAAAGGTCAAAGACCCATTGCTTTTGGCACAAGTGAAGAATGATTATAGCCTTTTGGAAACTCTCAAGAAAGAAACTTTATAGAGGTAAACGGACTTGGCCCTTTATATGGGCGCAAACAACATTGATCCTTTTCAGGCTCCAATTAGGCAAACGTTAGCTCAGTTTTGAAATTGAGAATTATATCTATGCATCAAAATACATTTGGCAGCCCCCCCATGTAGGAGTTGGTTCTTCATTAGTCTGCTGTAAGCTTTGCAAGGCATTCATTATAGGAGTATTACACCTCTAATCACCACAGCACCCCATCCCAGGATTGTAATTACGTTGCCCACTTTCGAGCCTGCAAGTACAGCTGACATGTACTTTTTATCATTGAAGACCCTCAGGGTGCATCCACTCTTCAGATATCTTTTCTTGGCGTTTCACAATGACTAGATATTGCCATGAACCTTTATGCCTAAAGTGGCTATGCAAGCCAATTTGAGGTTATTTATATTTATTTGTTTGGTAACCAGGGAAATCCACTGGGCCAGGACATGCCTGTTTTCAGTGGAGGCCGGGGAATAAAAGCTCCATTAACAATCATATAAACATTAAGTAATACAAACATTTCCAGACTGCTGACAATACAGCATATTAAATTGGAGAACTAAACCCATGCAAATGCATTAAAGGCAATTCTGTACAATGCTGACAATGCAGCATATTATATTATAGTAATAAATCCATATAAAGAAAGCAACAATGGTAATCAGATGCATAAAGCAGTGAACATTTTCAGAAGGTTGAAAAATATAGCATAATACTCTGAGGATATAGTAAAATAGGACAAAAATGTTGCAGGTTAGTTGCAAGTAGATATATTAGACTGTGTTTTATAGGACCTATATATGATTTGGTGGGGTAGACTGTACAGTAAGGGTGAAATGAAGGGTTGTAGTGGGGAATCAGTCTATTCATTTAGCTGTGCTTTTATGCAGTTTTCCCAAACAAAGGTGAATGTAGGCTGTACTGCTTGGACACCCATACATTTCTGATTCTATTTTAACAGGACAAAATACCTTGGAAAAGATCAGTTTTTGTCCTTTTAAAAGTCAAAGGGCAACAAAACTTTAATTATCTTAGAGATGTGACAGTTTCAGTCCTCTACATATCCAGCAATAAATCTTTGCCTCCAAACCCAAGGTGCACTCTGTTAGACCATGTAGCTAAAGCTCAACTTTCATCTGAGGGTAAGCTGTTAAAGAATATGCTGAAGTGGCCTGAGCTCTTCCTTGCATATCTTTGCTAAATTCTACTGTTTGGACACACTGTCCCTCTGAGCTTTACTTTACTTTCAGAGATTTTGTCTAAATAGCTCCCAAGGTCAGTTGGAGACTCTCTCCAAGCGATTCCAGTGTCTGGACAATACCAGCATAAATGCACAAGCTGTGTACTTACCAGAACAATATATTATTCTGGACATGTAACATCCTGCCCACCTATCTACTGCCAAATTGTCCTGTGTGAAGGGACCGTAAGAAGGGCTGAAGGTCTCTGGCTCACATTAGGAAACATGGCCATGATGGGATTAATTCCTTATATTCAGTTATGCTTAATTTAACATGGTGTCACTCAGTCTGGAGAGTCAACAGGGACAGCTTATGGGACAAGGGAGTGTGTCTGGAGCTGGCAGATCTATTGCTGAGAGAAGGGTGCCTTCAGGGTCTGGTCCGAGATTCCATTGTCTGGAGCAATACCAACTAAATCTGTTCTGGTAAGTACATATGTTACTTCCGTCTCATATTTTGTAATTTAAATTTTCTGGAATGTGAATACCCTTACTGTGCAGTGTAAGTAATAGTAAAACAGTTACTTCATTCATTTAGTTTGTCTTTTCAGTCTCTACTTCACTTTAGTCTGACTTTTCAATCTTTATTCTGATTCCCAGGGCTTGGCTGGAACCAGATATTACTCTGTCCCAAGATCTAGTTCACAGTTACAGTAATACTGTACTAAACTATGTTAACTGCACTGTAAAAGAGCTTCGACGCCTGTTTTTGGTGGACGATCTGGTGGATTCTTTGAAGGTGAGCTAGTTTATGTACACAGAAAAAATGATTTTGATAATTTTTTTCCTTTGGTAAAACATTCACTTTTTGGTCCATTGCTGCTGCACATCATAAATGCATTTTCTGTCCTATCTGTTGCTCTCATTCCAGTTTACTACACACTTAAAAATGCTTTCCAGAATCCACCAGTTCCTTGTAATGTTAGTCAGAAGCTTTTAGCTGTTCAGCTTGATAAGACTAATGGTAGTAATTATAGTAATTCGTCCTAAACTGATTTGTTTTGTGATTTGCCACCTTCAGCATTTGTTTACTTCCTTTTCACAGTGAGGTTGCTTGGCATGTTGCATTCCATGTCACTGAGCTTTGGTAACTTAAATTGTGTTAACATTTGCAGCACACATTTTTAAAATCTTGACTCTTTTTTTTCTTTAAGTAGGTAAGAAATAGAGCAGTGTCCGGAAGCTGTAACATTCACTAATTTATTTTGCTTCTCCTTTGAGTGAGTTAGTTCCACTGGGCCAGTGCCTTCTTTCCATGGGAGACCTAAAGTGATTGCCTACAGCACCAGGAATATTCCTTCACTCTTTTCATTAAGTGCTATGGGTTCTTCTACAGCCACCTGAGCTACTACCAACTCTGGCAAATGTGATCTCAGTTTCATCTCATCTAAAGGATGGCATACTTAAGAGTGCAATACTTCCCTTTTGGTACACAGCAGTGCAGAGAATGGAAAGTGCCAAAGCAAGGGAAGCATTCTGATATGGGGGCATTAATAAGTACAGTCTATTTGGATATACACGTGTTTTACAGCTGTTAACTGGGTAAGAGGTTTTTTGAATACTTGGTTCAGGCTAGCCACTTTCCAGCTTAAGGGACAGTAACAAGTGCTTAAAACAATACCTGATTTCAAGGCCAGAAAGTTTTATTTGTGGCCAGAAACCATTCAGTGAAGAGCATTAAAAGCATGGCTCTAAGTGCTTTTTTAAATTGGGACATCTTTATTTTATTTTTGTTTAACCAAAGTAGAACACTGATCGAGATGAGCAATTTTCAGGTTCAGCCTGGTAGTAAACAACAAACAAAAACATCTGTTATATAAAAGTTAACAAGGATTGCATTGATTGAGATGAGATGAAACACACAAGGTTAAGATTCATGAAAAAAAAATCTCCAGAAAGGAGAGGAAGTTATTTTGAGAGGATCTGTGAATAAGGGATTTACCATTTTACAGAATTCCCTTAAAATTAACATAATGTAGTGTGAAGGTCTTTTTCAATACCTGTTCTGAGTGCTGATAATTAATGAATAGATGCATATTTGAACTGTGCATTTTTGAATTTTAATTTGCAGCAGTTTTCTTTCAGATAGTGAGGCATACATACTAATGGTCTGGCTCATATTTTGTGTAAACATATTGATTGATATATAACAGTTGATTAGTATTTGGCTGAGGCTTTGTGTTTCATTTAACGGGTCTAGTTTGGTTATTGTAAGTCAGGTTAATACCCATAATATGATGCAGCCAAGTTAATAGGGATTTATGCATGGTGTAGAGACCTTTATCTGTTTAAAATTTTGGTGCCTGAATTAAACAAGAGTTTTCAGGTTGCTATTGAGATGACACTGAGCATGAATTTTTATATTTGTTGATATCCAGCCTTCATTTTCAAAATTCTTTCAGGTAATTACTGGGCTTGAGCATCTCTGTGGATATCCGTAAGATGGATCTAGCCCAGGGGTCTGCAACCTGTGGCTCTTCCATCCCTCTGCAGTGGCTCCCTGTGGCTCTTCCATCCCTCTGCAGTGGCTCCCTGTGGCTCTTCCATCCCTCTGCAGTGGCTCCCTGTAGCTTTGAAAAATATATAAACACATCGAGCGATCCCCTGGTGGCAGCAGCATCTCCTGAAAGGTTTCCATACCTCTCAAAAGTCTTACCGCAAGAAATCTGGACAGAGCCACAAATAAAAAGGAACAAAAATAGAGATGGACTTTAAATATTGCTCTTATAAACTCAAACTTGCTAGAATAATATTTCTGTTGACATGCATTTTCCACACAGATTTTTGCAGAATGTCCCGACTTTTGCCTCATATTTTCAGTCTGTTTCTCATAAAATTGTGGTTTTCTGGCAAATCATTGCAAGCTGAAGTCTGAAAAAAATAAACAGACATTTGAGTTTCAGACTTTTGCCTCATTTTCAGTCTGTTTCTCATAAAATTGTGGTTTTCTAGCAAATCATTGCAAGCTGAAGTCTGAAAAAATGGACATTTGAGTTTGACTTCATACCCTTCAGAAAATTCAAGCTAATGCAAAATCTGTTCTATCAACTTTCTAAGTTTGTAAGAGCAGTATTTAAAAAGTGTTCTATTTTTGGGCCTTTGTGCCCCACTATTTATAGCTTTCTCCAGATTTCTTGTTCTAAGAGGTAAAAAGATGTGACACACACAGCGATCAAGCAATCCCAACAAAGGAACAAAAATGGGGACAGAGTATAAGCTTAATTCTTTTATATTTAGTATAATAACTATGCATAAAACTTTATATGCTGTGTTATCTTCATTTTAGGGTCAAATAGGTTTTGTGGCTCCTGGTGAATTTTATTTGGTGGGAGGGGCCAAAATGGCTCTTTTGATAGTGAAAGTTGCAGATCCCTGATCTAGCCAATGAAGCATGTTCTCAGTGTTGGTGTGCGAGTACAGCTGAGATTAAGAGCCAAGCCTTCCCTTTTCACTGAACAAAAGTTATTTTGAAATGCCGTCCTAGGTTTTTTAGTGTACTGGAAAAAATGCAAGTAGCTGCTTAATCTGTTTTACAAAAGGAGAGGAAATAAAAAGGAATTTGAATGGCAAATATATTTGGATGTGTGTGTCCCGTAAGACCACTTTGGTCATTAATTTTTGCAGAAAACTGATTACCATAAAACCACTGAGTTGATCTCGTCATAACTGGGTTATGGAACCAAAATTGTCTCTGCTTGCATGCAAACTCGGATTTATACCAGTTGATATCAATTTAGGATTCATGGTCACATAAAAGGGTAAAGGTAGAGAGGTTAGTGTTGAAGCTTTTCTGTTATAATGGAAATTTGATGGCCTAGTAAACAAAGTATTTCAGAAAGAATAGCTGCTTCAGAATAGACTGCAAAGTGGGAATTTCATCTGTAGATGGAGACTTTATTTTTGTTCTGTGTATAGGCTAAAAAGCTAGTATAGCCTAATTTTCTCTAATTCATGGTGTATTAGCTGATGCAAAAGTAAAGGAGCACTGAGTAATTGTTTCATACCTTCACTGATAGAATTAGACTGAAATCTATAAATTGCCCATTTCTGTTGTGCTTGCAAAATTTAATTTGCAACAAGCAGTGTCAAAAGCTTTTTCTAAGTCTAAACTTATTAGTCTTCCCTGAATGGAATTGGATGCTTGCTTAATTAGAAGCAGATGTTCATCGTGTTACACTGCTGCAGTCATCACACTTGGGTTATCTGCCGTCAGGCGGTCCCGCAGCCGGCCTGAGTTCCAAAGTCTTGGTCCAGCGTCGGTTGCGGTCACTTCTTCCCTGACGTCAGTGCAACAGGGGTATAAAAGAGGCAGCCGACACCATTTTCTTCAGTCTTTCTTGCCGCGCGGTGCCTGAAGCAGAAGCAGTTCGCAAGTGCCGGTCGGCCAACTCCTGACATTTTCAAATCGAATTTCAGACCAGTCTTCAATAAAGCTAAGTACCCCGTTGGGGAATCTTTTCTTGCCTCAGACCAATGTCAGAAAAAGTTAATTGCATTTCTTGTGGAAAGCAAATACCTCATAAGGATTTTCATTCTTATTATATTCCTTGCCTAGGCCCATACCACGACGTCACAGGTTATTGGTTTTGTGCTAGGTTTAACAAACTATTAAACGTCGGTTTGATTTCACCCGACATTATTTTGGTAGAAAATGTAATTACACCATGCCGTTGGAGCAACCGACGACCGGGATGCATAAAAAGCGCAAAGATAAGGACAGGCAGCAGAGACCCAAACCAGACACCGAGGCCTCTGCTAGGCCAGTCGCCGGTTCTCCAGATGTCCTTCAAGGATGCATCTGCAGTAATCACATATGGGTTGTCCTGCCTCAGGCAGCCCTTCGGTCGGCTGGATTCCAAAGTCTGGGTCCGGCATCGGCTGATGTCACCCTTTCCCCGACATCACAGCGCCTGGGGTATAAAAGCGGCAGCCGACGCCATCTTCCTCAGTCTGTCTTGCCGCGTGGTGCCCGAAGCAGAAGCAGTGCGCAAGTGCCGGTCGGCCAGCTCCTGTAAATTCGCTATCCGAAGACTTCAAAAGCTAAGTACCCCGTTGGGGACTCTTTCTTGCCTCAGCCGATGTCAGAAAAAGTTAATAATTGTTTAACTTGTGGGAAACAAATACCTCATAAGGATTTCCACTCTTATGGTCTTCCTTGCTTAGGCCCAGACCACGACGTCTCGGCCTGTTCTGCCTGCGCTTCCTTCAACCGACGCACTTTTAGACGTCTGTCGGAGTTCGCAGAAGTTTTTTGGGGATAGTTTTGCTTACAAAATGCCGTAGGAAACCCAGACATCACATTTAATTAAGAAACGGAAAGACAAGGACCGACACGCGGGCCGCGGTTTCGGTTGAAACCGCGGCTAGGCCTACCGCGAGTGTCTCGGCTGATACTGAGTCCTTGGAACTTCCGAACCCTGAAATATTAAAACCGACGGCCTCGGCCCCGGAGACTTCTACCGAGTCGGTTACAGAATTGCCTTCCGAAACTGGTGTATTGGAATCTTCCGACACCATACCTTTAGACAAAACTACACCAGCACGTGGTGCAGCCAGGCCTCCTGCATCCATGTCTATTAAGGCCTTCACCAGGGCTAAAGCTGCAAAACACTCCAAGGCCATGCCTCCCAGAGTTCTCCCTCGGGGACCTTCTTCTAGTTCTCAGATTCTAACTTTAGCAGAGGATCTTGTATCCTTAATTAGGGGTTCTCAGCCTCATCCGGACAGGGGCTCCCAACCCCCTCTAGACAAAAGGCCCAGGATGGATCCTCCTGATCCCCTTTCCTCAGAGGAGGCCTCTGATGGCTCGGAGCACTCTGACTACCAGGAGGAGGCTTATTCTGCCTACGAGGATTCGGATGCAGAGGAATCTATTCCTTCGGTCTCCCCTCCTGAAGAGCTGTCCTTTGGGGAGACCCTTCACACTGAGAGAGCATTTCAAATGGCAGGGCCAGGAATATTCTGATTCCTGTTTTAAATGCGATTGATGATGTATACTCTGACTCTATCTAGTATGACCCCTGACACTCTGCCTCCGGCCCCTGTTAAGCCCAATAGGTATTACAGAGTCCCGGACATACATAATTTTCTTTATAAGGCCCACTCTGCTGACCCTGAAACTATTTCACAGGGCCCTAAAGGGGTTGCAGCTGTTACTAAGAACCCACTCCCCTCTGCAAAGGAGTCCAGGGCATTAGAGAGATGGGGTAAAAAAGTGTATACTTCTGCCACTCTTGCTATGAGGGCATTAAATTGTCAATTTCACATGATACAGTATCAAGAGTATTTGTTAGAAGAAATGCATAAGAAATTGTCTTCTTCTGAACCCTTTGACCGTAAATCCCTTCAGGATCTGGTACACAACTCCCAGCAGGTTAGCAACCACTTCTTGCAGTGTGGTTATGATGCATTGGAAGCTTCATGTAGGTTAGCAATGACAGGTGTTGTCATACGCAGGCATGCTTGGCTGAAGGAACAATCTTTGCCAGGACATGATGTTAAGGCTAAGCTTTTGGATGCTCCACTAGAAAAGCAAAAGTTATTTGGTTCCACTGCTCAAGACGTCCTAAAGAAATTTGAGGAAAAGGCAAAATCTGTACAAACAGTTAAGGATTTTCTTCATGTCCAACCGCCTAGATTCAGCAGAAACTGGCCCTCCAAGAATTGGTCTTTTCCGGACACAGAAAGATTTCAAAGGGGCAGGAACAGGCGTGCCAGAGGTAGTGGGCAAGCTAGGGGCTCCTACAGAGGCCGTCAATGGCAGCCTCCAATCCAGGCAGGCAGTTCAGGACCTGCAACTGCTGCACAAGGACAGACTCAATGACTTTGCTTTGACTCCACCAACCAGGGCTCAATTAGAAGCACCTTTGGGCGGAAAGCTTTCTTTATTCTCAAGAAATTGGCACAACATTACAAGAGACAAATGGACACTCCAAATAATAGACAATGGATACAGGTTCCATTTCCACACATTGCCAAAAAAGGCATGCCAGGTCTGCCACCAAATCAAAGGGCAGAGGCTTTGAAACAAATCTCAAACTTACTACAAATGAAAGCCATAGAAAAAGTTCCTATTTCAGAACAAGGCCAAGGATTTTACTCCAGGCTATTCCTTGTTCCAAGAAAAGAGCATCCATGGAGACCAATTCTCGACTTGTCCGCACTGAATACTTATCTCATTGTGCCAAAATTCAAAATGCTGACACTACAGCAACTCCTTCCCATGCTGGGCAAGGGGTCTTGGCTGGTTACTCTAGACCTCAAGGAGGCATACCTGCATGTCCCTATCGGACAAAGTTGCAGAAGATACCTCAGATTTCTTGCAGGGTCAGAGCATTATCAATTCTCAGCATTGCCCTTTGGCTTATCTACTCCGCCCAGAGTACTCACGAAATGCCTGGCATCAGTAATAGCACACTGCAGACTCCAGGGGATTCAAATCTACCCATATCTGGACGACTGCCTTATACAAGCGGACAACCAACAAACTTTGATAAAGGACTTAAATTATGCCATCAATCTTCTACAGGCCTTGGGATATACAGTCAACATGCACAAATCAAGACATGTTCCATCCCAAAGAATAACCTTTCTGGGTGCGGATCTAGATACAACCACCCAAATGGCTTATCTCACAGAAGAAAAAGTCAGCTACCGGATTACTTCAAGAATCTGACAACAATTCCACCTGACTGCATGGAAAATTCTGCAGGCCCTGGGTTACATGGCATCCTGTATTCTTTTGATTCCACAAGCAAGGCTACATATGAGAAAGCTACAGTGGTACCTAAGGAGTTTATGGACTCAGCACAGTCACAGTTTGGAAGCGTTAATCCCACTCATTCCATGCCTTCACAAGGAATTTCTGTGGTGGGCTCAGGCCAGCCAGTCCAACAGAGGGTTGCCCTTCACAAAAACCTCCCAAACCATTACAACAGATGCTTCAGACCTAGGTTGGGGAGCACACATGGAGGGCAGAGGTATCCAAGGACAGTGGTCACGAAAGGAGCTACGCATGCACATAAATCAAAAAGAAATGCTAGCAGTGATGCATGCAATCGAGGCCTTCAAAATCTTTCTGCATCAAGGCCATCTACTAAGTACAGACAACACCACAGTTATGTGGTACATAAACAAGCAAGGAGGTACCCATTCTTACCCTCTTTGCAGACTGGCAATGAACCTATGGGATCTTTCGTTGAAACTCAATATACAGCTACAAGCTCAGTTTGTGCCAGGGAAGGACAATACACTGGCGGACAGCTTAAGCAGAATTATCATGGATGCACACGAATGGATGCTGCACCCAGACATTTTCTGACAGATAACACAATCCTGGGGGAGCCCGGACATAGATCTATTTGCATCCCCCCACAATCATCAACTGAAGAAATTCTGCTCAAGGACATACCACCCACAAGCGTGGAAAGTGGACAGCTTTCAGCTGGAGAAATCTGACAGTGTATGCATTTCCTCCTATTCCATTAATGACCAAGGTGTTACTGAAGATCAGGACAGAGCAGCAAAAGTGATCCTGATAGCTCCGGACTGGCCAAGACAGCACTGGTACCCACTGCTAAGGAGCATGTCACGTACGAAACCATGGCACCTACCTCTATGGCCACTTCTACTGACACAGCACAGATACAAAACTCTACATTCCAACCTGAAAACATTGCAACTAACAGCGTGGAGAATACCTTGACTCCTCCTCAGGATAAGCTATCACAGAGAGTGAAGAATATTATTATGGAAGCTCGCCGCCCTTCCACAGGGAAGGCATATTCAGCAAAATGGAAAAGATTTCTCATCTGGAACACCACAAAGGGCCTAGATGTGACATTGATGAACATGGCACATATCCTGGAATATTTGGCAGAAATGTTCCACAATGGGCTGTCTTACTCTTCTATTAAGATTCATGCTTCAGCAATTTCAGCAGAGTACAATACTGATCCACCTGTCTTTTCTCATCCTCTCCTAAGACAGTTTCTAAGAGGAATTAAAAACATCAAACCTCCTAGGAAACCACCTCTACCTGCTTGGGACCTTAACTACGTGTTGGAAAAAACCAACACTGCCTCCATTTGAACCAGCAGCATCTGCAGATCTACAGTACCTTTCATGGAAGACTGCTTTCCTTCTGGCAATAACCTCAGCAAGAAGGGTTTCGAAATTGCAGGCCCTGATGGCAGTTCAGCCATTTATTATTTTTCACCAGGACAGAGTTTCATTAAGAACTAATCCTACTTTTATGCCAAAGGTGGTATCCAGGGTTTCATTGAATCAAGCCATTCACTTGCCTACCACCTTCCCAAATCCACAAAACAAAGGGGAGAAACTGCTGCACACCCTGGACATTCACAGACAGTTGCGCTACTACTTGGATAGAACTAAAGGTTTCAGGAAAACTGACCAGCTGCTGGTAGCATATGCTGCTGGTACTCAAGGAAAAGCAATTTCCAAACAGACAATTTCAAAATGGATAGGAAATTGCATCCGCTTTTGTTACTCATTTCATGGAAAGACTGTACCAGCTAACATTAGACCTCATTCTACGAGAGCCACAGCCACCTCCACAGCCTTCTTAAGAGGGGTGGCTACAAAAGACATTTTAGAAGCTGCCACATGGAGCTCCATGCATAAATTTGCCAAGCATTACAGTTTACCTTTATATTCCAGATCCAGAGCAGGCTTTGCTTCGGCTGTCCTGCAGGGTATCTTAGCTACACCATCCTTTTCCTAGTACCTCCACCCCCAGATTGGCTATGGTATTCTACCCATATGTGATGACTGCAGATGCATCCTTGAAGGACATAGTACAGTTTTGTACCTACCATAAATGTAGATGTCCGATAGGTATGCATCTGCAGTCAGGTTTACCCTCCCTCCTTCCCCTCTGTGGTATTCCTAGGGTGCTTTCCTCTCTATTAGCTAGCTGAGGGGGTATTCCTAGGGTGCTTTCCTCTCTATTAGCTAGCTGGGGGGATCTATTATGGTGTATTTGTTTTTATATATATGTATATATTTTTGCAAATGTTTGGATTTTTTATTGCATTTTCCAAATTTAGCCTTCCTAGAGGGCACCTGGCATCTGGGGCAAGAAAAACTGAGGAAGATGGCGTCGGCTGCCACTTTTATACCCCAGGCGCTGTGACGTCTGGGAAAGGGTGACATCAGCCGATGCCGGACCCAGACTTTGGAATCCGGCTGACCGAAGGGCTGCCTGAGGCAGGACAACCCATATGTGATGACTGCAGATGCATACCTATCGGACATCTACATTTATGGTAGGTACAAAACTGTACTTTTTCAGTGAGGTGCCTACACAGCCCCTGACTACCGCTGATTTAGAACCCCAGGCTGCATCAGACTCCCAAGCGGAGATTGCAGGGCCTCCAGAGCCTTTATCTTTAGGCCCTTCCGACTCCATTGCGCAAGGGGATTCTGGTGTAGTTGAAAGGCCTTCAGTTGCTGAAGGTGTCTTCAGACCGACTACACTTGCTATAAAATCCTATGCAAAGCTGAAAAGTCCTTTAAAAGTAAGGAAGCCTGTACAGCAGTCTCCAGTACAAGGCCCCATGCCTAAGAAACAGATGCTTAAGATGGCTGAAGACTTAATTACCCTAATCAGGGGTTCCCATCCCCCTCCTGACAAAAGGCCTAGACAGGAGGAGGACTGCGCTTCGTCTGACTAGGTTTCCATTTCTTCGGATTCTTCTGAGGAACAGGAGTACTCCTTTCCCCCTTATGAAGACTCTGATGCTGAAGAGTCTATTCCTTCAGCATCTCCCCCAGAAGACCACTCTTTTGGGGAAACTTTACATACCAAGAGGGAACATTTCCACTGGGAAGGCCAGGATTACTCTGATTCTAAGAAAAGGCTCCGAGAGTTCCTTTTACTACCCCAACACAGACCCCTTGCTATTCCACCTGTGTTTAAACATTGTGGATGATGTTTATTCAGAATCTAGCCTTAACCCAGATTCATTACCTCTTGCACCAGCCAGACCAGACAGATACTACAGAGTCCCTGACTCACACAAATTCCTATATAAAAGCCCTGTTGCTGACCCAGAAACCATTTCCCAGGGTCCCAAAGGGGTTAAGGCATCTATTGCTAAAACTCTTGTACCCTCTGAAAGGGATTCTAGAGCACTGGACAGATGGGGAAAGAAAGTATATACCTCAGCTACTCTAGCTATGAGGGCCTTAAATTGCCAGTTTCACATGCTGAAATATCAACAATATTTGATGCCTCAGTTAAAACAAAAAATGCTCACACATACAGAGCAGCCTGATTACAAGAAAATGCAAGATGTGTTGCAGCAGCAGAAGTGGGAAGACGTACTTTGTAATGTGGATTTGATTCATGGGAAGCTTCTTGTAGAGCAGCAGTAACAGGGTCTGTCATTCGTAGGCATGCCTGGTTAAAAGATCAAACTTTACCTGATCATGTTAAAGCAAAGTTATTGGATGCACCTTTACAGCAGGATGTTTTATTTGGTGTGAAAGCAGAAGAGGTTTTAAAGAAAATGGAGGATAAGGCAAAATCTATGCAGGTTCAACCCCCTCATTTCAGCAGAAATTGGCCAACCAAAAACTGGTCCTTTCCAACTTCTGACAGACCGCAGAGGGGCAAATACAGATGCCCAAGGGGCAGAGGTCAGCCACAAGGCTCTTACAAGCCTCGACAATGGGGTGCCACAACCCAGAAAGGAGGAGAAGACAGGTCTCAAACTTTCAGAAGACAATCACAATGGCTTACCCCTCTTGGCAGCTCCCTTGGGAGGAAAACTTGCACTTTTTGCAGGCAATTGGCACATCATCACAAAAGACAAATGGGTCCTAAATATTGTATCTCAGGGATACAGGTTCCACTTTTACACTTTACCAAGGATAAAAGGAATGCCAAACCTGCCACCAAATCAATGGGCAGAGGCTCAGACAAATTACAGCACTCATGGACATGAGAGCCATTCAACAGGTTCCTACACAGGAACAAGGACCATGATTTTACTCAAGACTCTTTCTGGTTCTCCGAAAGGACAAAGCCTGGAGACCCATTCTGGACCTTTCAATTCTAAACACATACCTGGAAGTACCCAAATGCAAGATGCTCACACTACAGCAACTTCTTCCCATGCTGGGCAAGAAGGCTTGGCTAGTAACGTTGGACCTCAAGGAGGCATACCTGCATGTCTCTCTCAGACAAAATTGCAGAAGATGCCTCCGATTTATAGCGGGTTCAACTCATTACCAATTCTCTGCACTGCCCTTAGGCTTATCTACTGCGCCCAGGGTCTTCACAAAATGCCTGGCACCAGTAATTGCATACTGCAGACAAAGAGGAATTCAAATGTATCCATACCTGGACGACTGCCTTATTCAAGCACAAAGAAAGGACATTCTTTTAAAACATCTGGCGTTTGTAAGAAACCTACTAAGTTGCCTAGGGTACACCACAAACGAAGTCAAAACTAGTGCCCTCACAAGAGATAATATTCTTGGGTGCCAGCTTAAATACAATGGCCCAGATGGCTTACCTCACCAGACAAGCAAGGCCAACTGACTCAATACTTCAAAATGATGGCAACAAAGACCCAACTCCCTGCAAAAAAATTCTGCAGGCCTTCGGATTCATGGCATCTTGCATACTACTAATTCCATATGCCAAACTGCATATGAGGAAATTACAATGGTACCTGAAAAGCGTATGGACTCAACACAGCCACAGCTTGGAAATAATACCACTCATTCCCTGCCTTCAACAGGAGTTTCTATGGTGGGCTCAGGCATGTCACCTCAACAAGGGTCAGCCTTTCACCTTACCCACAGCCAGGCAAACAATAACAGATTCATCGGATTATGCCTGGGGAGCACACACGGCAGGACAGTGTATTCAGGACAAATGGTCTGAAGATCAAATGCGTCTCCACATCAATCAGAGATTCTAGCTGTACAAAATGCCCTAACAGCTTTCAAGGACCTCCTGCATCCAGGACAACTTATGCTGAAAAATGGAAAAGATTCTGTGCCAGGAACCAGTCTCGAGGGATGAGCACAGCAGCGCCCAATTTACTCCAGATTTTACAGTACTTAACTGAGATGCTTCACAAGGGCCTGTCTTTTTCATCCATTAAAATCCACGCCTCAGCCATTTCAGCTCATTATAACATAGAACCTCCCCTCTTCTCTCATCCACTGCTCAAGCAGTTCCTCAGAGGGGCCAGAAATTTGAGACCACCCAGGAGAGCTCCAACCCCAGCATGGGACCTTAACTTTGTTTTGGAGAAACTCGCACTCTACCTCCTTTCGAGCCAGCTGCTACTGCGGACTTAAAATTTCTTTCTTTGAAAATAGCTTTCTTTTTGGCAATCACTTCAGCTAGAAGGGTATCTGAATTACAGGCATTTTACCTGATTTTGGCCTAGCACTCAAGTGTGAGGTCATTTATTGCACTGTTGTGATTATTTTGCTGCTTGTGTATCTCTGCTACCTTTAAACAACAAAAAAAAAAAATCTTGCTTTTTTCCTACTTTCTGAAAGTTAAAGTCCAGTTACAGATTTGCTGTTCTGAACTGTTTGGAAGTTTCTAGAAGGCCAGTGCTTGCTTGGGTTAAAGGGAAGTCTCTGTGTTCACCAGTGGGAGTGGTTAACACTGAACAGCCTGCCTGTCCCTGGAGGAGTGGTTACTGCCTAGAAGCTGTAGTTTTATTGGCCATTTTGGGTCAATTCTAAACTCCTTGATCTCTCTCTCTTAAAACCCTACAACTCTCTTTTTGCATGGTTTTGCGCACTGAGCAGCATCGGGCAGCGCCGCCTAAACAGGTTTAAACTATTCCAGGCTCCACAAAGTCTACTCTTCACTTTTTCCCTTGGAACTGTTCAAATTCTCATCACTCTATTCTTTCTAAAGCCTTGCACTTGCTCAGCTCTTATGAGGAAACACTAAGTAACTAAAGCACTACACCCTCCTCTACTTCTCATAAGTAGTAGCCCTCCCGATTGGTCCTTCCTGATAGTGAAAAATCAGTTCCCTTCCCTAATCTGATCAGTAAAATACCCGTTCCCTATACTAATCTGGTATGTCCAAGGGTCATTTTCAAGGTTACTCTCCAGTCCAGCTGGTGAATATGGGAATTTTGAGGCAATGTTACAATTGCCTTATGTACACAGACAACCCTCTCCTCCTTCCAACAAACTCTAATACATGTGAGAGATGCAGTTACACAGCCAAACTGGAGGCAGAGCTCTCTCAACCCAAGACTGGCACAGTCAGTCAGGAGGAAAAGGTAACCACCCACACCACAAATCCAGTCTCACACAGACCTATTGCATCTGCATACCAAACACATAAACACACAAAAACATACTCGGAGGCTCTAAATAAAAATCTGCCTAAACAGCAAAGACCTCCTAAGCAGATATCCAAGCAACAGCCACCCCTCAACAATAGCCACAAATCACATCTCACAAAATCAGTGTGCCTCACAGCCACAGCCCTTAAGGCCAAACACACCAAATACACTTGTTATAGGGGACTCTATTGTCCGGCACACTGACGTCCCGCTCACCAGACTGAACAAGAAGGTCACTGTAAGCTGCCTGTCGGGTGCCAGGATCCTCCACATAACGCAAGCACTCAGGTCACTCCGAAGCAAGTACAAGTATGACTCCGTCATTGTCCATGCTGGTGTGAATGACGTGAGACGTACCTCCCTGGGCTACATGAAAAGAGACATAGAGGAGCTCTCTGACCATGTAGCCCAGGCTGGTATGACCCTGACCTTGAGTAGCATCTTGCCCTCACCAAGAATGATGCCACAGTATCGAGACAAAATGATCCGTTTCAACAATTGGCTAAAGTATTGGTGTCATTCAAAGGGGATCCAGTGTCTGTCAGCCTGGGATGACATGCTCGACAAGCCACGTTGCCTCGCTAGGGACGGCTTGCACCTGTCACCCTTAGGCTTTCGTATACTGGCCAAGGCTGTTGCCACCCCCATAGTGCCTTTTTTAGGCAAGGTTCTAAGGACAAACTCACCTCTATAGACGACCCAAAGATAAAACTAAAGGTAGTGCTACTCAATGCCAGAAGTCTAAACCTCAAGATGCACGCACTCGAGACTCTCCTCAGTATGGAGAAAATCGATGTCTGTGCAATAACAGAAACCTGGTTCAAGGCTCCTGAGAGCACCCCAGCACTACCAGGTTATAACTCATACCATGCGTTTCTGCCACAAAACTCGGACCGAAGCACAAAAGGAGGGGGAGTATCTATATTAATCAAAGATACCTACACCTCCAGGTTAGTGGCACTGCACGAAGCATCGGAAACCATCCATGTGCAACTAACAGCGGGCAAAACTGCCTTTCAGTTTGTAGCCTGCTACAGAACACCCTCCCTATTACAGGAACCCCACTTGGCATTCCTGAGAACACTGGAGAATATGAAGGTCTCTCCAAACACTGTTATTGGGTGACTTCAACTACCCAAACATTGACTGGGAAAACTACTCAAGCCCAAACACCCTCGCCCAATGTTTCCATGAATGTATAAACTCTAACGCAATGGAACAACTGGTCACCACTCCCACAAGAGGGAACAACATATTGGACCTGGTCATCACCAACATGGGGACTCTTATGTTCCACACCAGACGTAAACCCCTCATTGGTAAGATCAGACCATAAACGAATTTCCCTGGACATCCATATCCCGTACCCACCCCCAGCCAAGGAAATCACTGTAAAGCATTTCTCAAAAGCCAACTTTGCACTTCTCAAGACTGAGGTGGAATCCTTCAAAGCCCCTGGGCCAGAGGATAATACAGCCCAATCCGCAGAATCCTTTACAAATGCATTCTATGAGCACCTGCAGGAATGCATGGCTCGTGCTATCCCAAATAAAACCAAGACTCACTCCTCCAAAAACAGGCGACCGGTCTGGTGGACCCCGGCCATAAATAAGCTATACAACAGGAGGAGGAGGCTACTACATGACAGAGCAAAATCCCAAAAAGGGAAGGCATCTCTGATCAGTATTGGCAAGAAACTTCAATCCCTCAAATTCATCAAAGGCCAGTTTCGAAAGAAAAATTGCCCTAGACACAATCACAAGGTCTTCTTTAGTTATGTCAGGAACATGGGCGGAAACTCCCAGATATGCTCTGAATTGTTGCATAACGGTACAAAATATACCGAACCTGCAGACATAGCCAACATCCTGGCAGACAGATTCAGTGCAAACTTCTCCCCCCCCCCTTCCACCCCAAAGGAGCAAACGCCTATCCCAACTGAATGTAACCTCCCTGACATCACAGATGCACAAGTGAAAGCTGCCCTCTCCAAAGCAAAAAAACAGCATCTATGGGACGGACGGTGTCCCAGGCTGTGTCTTACATAAGCTCCAAGAAGAACTGAACCCTCACATTAAGTCACTGTTCAAACTTAGCCTTACTACAGGATATGTACCCAAAGAATGGCGTACAGCTACAGTGGTCCCACTCCACAAAGGTGGTGCCACAATGGACCCCGAAAACTATCGCCCCATAAGCCTGACTAGTCTGGTCTGTAAAGCTATGGAGCGTATTATCATGGAACTCATAAAGATATGAACCTCCAGACACTGGACCCTACCCAATTCAGCTTTAAGGGCAGATCTTGCCTCTTAAACCTATTTGATTTCTTTGAAACAGTTACCAAAGCCGTAGATGAGGGCAAGGTAGTCCACACAGCCTACCTGGACCTCGCAAAAGCCTTCGACACAATACCCCACTCGGGCATCATAAATAAGCTTACCAGCTTAAATATCACTCCCTATATCACAAGATGGGTTGCAAACTGGCTCAGAGATAGAACCCACATGGTCAGAATCGCAGGTGCCATGTCAGAATCCAAACCAGTTACAAGTGGCGTCCCACATGGCTCAGTTCTGGGACCTCTCTTGTTCGGTATATACTTCTCTGAGGTTCAGGCTAACACGGGGGGATTATGGCTGACAAAGTTCGCAGATGACTGCAAACTGGGGGCCACAGTCGAATCTCCAGCTGACGCGCAGGCCCATAATTGAATACAATGCCCCTTTTGGGATGCACCTTACCCGACCATTGCAGCAACTGGAGAGACCCCAAAAGTACCTCACCAAGAGGATCATGGGCTACAAACAGATGTCCTACGTAGCTCGACTAAAGTAACTCCAGCTCTACTCAGTTGCTTACCGCCCACTCCAAGGCGATCTATGCCTGACGTACAAAGTAATGTCAAACCCAGAATTAATGGACATGCTCCACCTCAAATAATCCAAGTCCCTTAGAGCTACATGCTCCAGGGACCTAAACCTCAGCACAAAAATAAATAGAACATGCTGGAGGGACAGATTCATTTCCCAGAGGTTCCCCTCACTCTGGAATAGAATCCCAATTCATGTTAGACATAGCCCCTCGCTGACCCTCCAAGCGAAATTTGAACTCTTGGATGGGGAATCGCAAATTCACCCCTGGGATCTCTCCTGTGTCCCTGCTAGACAGGGGCACAGTAAACTAATCTTAAAGGGTACCTTCCGTGACCTACTTTAGAGTCACAGTAGGCTAATAGGGAGGCAGAAGCCAAATACACTGTGGCTAGGCTTATAAATGCCCTAGGGCAGATAGCCTAGTATCTACCTATAAACCTATAAGGCCCTTATGGCAGTTGAGCCTTTCAACATCTTTCATGCGGACAGGGTGTCCCTCAGACCAATCCATCCTTCATGCCCAAGGTGGTATCCAGTGTGGCTCTTAAGTCCATTCATTTGCCGACCTTCTTTCCCAATCCACAGAACAAAGGGGAACGGATACTGCATTCCTTAGATGTGCACAGACAAACTTAGATTCTACTGGACAGGACTACACCTCAAAGGAAATCTGAACAACTGCTGGTGGCATTTGCTGCAGGGGCAGAGGGGAAGGCTATTTCAAAGCAAACCATTTCCAAATGGATAGGCCACTGCATTCATTTCTGTTACAAGCACCATGGAAAACCTATCCCACAGTAGGTCAGACCCCACTGAATCAGGGCTGCATCTACCTCTACAGCCTTTCTCGGAGGCTTCCCTACCGGAGACATCTTAGAAGCTGCTACCTGGAGTTCCGTACATACTTTCACCAAGCATTAACATTTGCCAATTTTTTTCTTAATCCAGAGCTGGCTTTGCCACTGCAGTCTTGCAGGGCCTTTATAGCTGGTCCTAATGCTATCTAAATTCCTCCTCCCAGCCATAGCTTTGGGAATCTACCCAAATGTAATGACTGCAACAGTGAAACACGAACATAGTACAGTTGTGTACACTTACCATAAATGTAGATGTTTGAGTGTATTCATGGTTGCAGTCCTGGTTAACCTCCCTCCAGCCCCCTAACTTTTGGCTATACCTGTACTTTCCTTTACTATACTTAAAAGACTTTTTGGTGTGTATGCTTTTTTTTTGGAGGTATATCATTGTACTTGTATTTAATTGCTCCCCATTAGGGGGGCACCTGACATCTGGGGCAAGAAAAACTGCTGTAATGGCATCTGCTGCATGTTTTATACCCCTGATGACCTGACATGGAAGAAGGGACAGCAACCGACGCAGGACCCAAGACTTTGTTAATCAGGCCGACTGAGGGCTACATGCAAGCAGATGACCCAAATGTAATGACTGCAACAGTGAATACACTCTAACATCTACATTTGTTAAGTGTACACAACTGCACTTTCCTAGTGGCTTTTGGTACTGGCTCATCTGTGTCCTAAATTGTACCGTGTGTGTGGATGGTCTTAAACTTGTGGCACACCAAGCATGGAAGGAACCAGACGTAGTGAACTTGTCCTCAAAAAAGAGTTCAAGTGGCACCAAAAGACTGGAAGCATTGAACTAAAGCACCACCAGCAGATGCCATGGTAGTTGTATCAGCAGCCACCAAAAAGGAACGGTCTGAGAAGAGTTTTTCTGTTCATCCCACTAACAAGGAGTCAAGGGTGTTGGATAGATTAGGGAAACTTGACTTGTGCTTCAGTGACACTTACACTCAGAGCTCTGCGTTATTTTGCACATGACTCATTTTCAAAGGGACCTGACAAAGGGGATTTCAAAGTCCCTTTTGGGTAGCTTACCATCGGATTTGTAAAAAACAATGGATAACAACTATCTGCCCTGCAGTCCACTTACAGTATGGCCATGTGCCTGCTTTCTAATGTACCAGATGGTACAGCTAGAGCAGCAGGCAGCAGTATTACTGTGCGTCATGTCTAGATGCATCATTGAGATTTTGCGAAAAGCTTTAACATGTCTTTAGTGCCCCATTTGATGGCTCCACCCTTTTTGAGCCAAAAGATAAACACTTACTAGGAATGAACAGGACAGTAACACCCTGTCTGCCACAGGAATTCCTTCCTGCACCACACAAAGGGACCTATTCCAGGAACCAAAGGGGTGGTAAGATGGGGGTTCAGAAAATCACAGGCCTATCACCAAGACACTCTTGAAGAGACACACACCCCTAACCCACCCCTCTTCGAGGCAGAGGGAGAGGTTATCTCAAGGGATTTCACCTCCGGGGCAAAGACAGGCTGCATAATCAGGGTTTTCATGGTCCCATCACCGAGAAACCCTATCAGAACAAAGGGTTACCACACTCTGAAGGCAGTCAGTGTAGTGGGGGTGTTTAACCTTACATCCACAAGCCTGGCAAAACATTGCATTGATTCCACAAGCCTGGCAAAACATTGCATTGATTCCTAGATGCTGAAGATAATAGCCAGAGGCTACACCATTCCCTTTTTTTACCCTCCAAAAAAAAAAAAAAAAAGGATTCCTGATGTTCCACCCAGGCAATCGATTAGAATCTGCAGCAACAGAGGTTCCAAAGTTGCTAGAAAAGTTAATCCAACAGGTCCCTCCAGACTGGTTAGGATCTGGAGTCTATTCCTGGTTCTCTTCAGTCCTGAAGATGACAGGAGACCTCAGGCCAGTTTAGGACCTTGGCCATGTAAATCATTTTGTGAGACAAAAACTTCAGAATGGTCACAGTACTTTCCGTATTACCTCTGTTTAGGGGTACTTAGATGTGCTCTATAGATCTTCAGGATGCCTAATACCATATAAAGATAGGCAGTCCAGGAGATTCCTGCATTTCTCCCTGGGAACCAGTAATTTTATGTTCAGGAACAGTACCCTTAAACACCCAGGGGCCTGTGTTGAGACCGAAGACCAGTAGTGGTAGCAATTCACCTTTGACTGCAAGGAATCAAGGTCTTCCTGAATCTAGACAATTTGCTCTTAACTGCTGCTTCCAGAGATTTGCTGGTACAACAGGCACTACTGCTATGTCTTGCAGATCTACTGGGATCACAGTATATCCATCAAAAAGCCAGTGGTCTCCCATGCAACAAAGGTGGTCACGTTAACCTCAACACAGTTCTTCAAATTGTGAAGCTTTCTGATGCCATCATACTGTCCTTACGAGTAGTGGCCATTGGTAGTTCAGCACCAGTACCCTCAAGCAAGAGTGATTCTTCGTCTGTTAGGGTTAATGGCTTCTACCATCACGCTAGTTCTGCTGGTGAGATGCCGAGAGTGTTATAGTAGACTGTCTCAGTCCAGTGGTCAGTCTACATCCCTTCCGTGCCAAAATTCTCCTCAAACAAGTTTGTAGAGATCATAGCAAATGGTAGATAACCTCCCCAGCAGTAATGGAAGAGACCTTTCTATCCAGCAGTTCCCCAGACCTCATCCCTTCTGGGAGGTGACATTTCAGGGGAGAGAGGTTGATTTCTCAAGAGGCAATTTTAAACATCCTGAAAGTGTTTAAGCAGGGGACTGGGACATTGAATATCTGTAATTTTAAGAGGCATTACTGTTAGATGCTGTAGTCTAGCTTTTTGTAATATTCTAGAAATACTTGCACAAAGCATTGTTTTTGGATTTTATTAGTTGCTGTGGTTAAGCAGGGGAAATTTTATTTTTTGCTGCTATTCCAATTTTTATCACTTGCAATAAGGTTTCATTATTTGAGATGCTACTCTGATGTACGTCTTGACATTGTTGAGTTCCTCAGAAAGCCAAATCTTTTAAGGTTGCAAGGTATTCTAGTATTCTGAATACATTGGAGTTTAATTTTAAGAGTTTTAGAAAAACAAAAAGATGGTCTTAAGTGATAGCTGGAGACAAACTAGTTTAAATTGATTTATAACAAACCAAGCCAGCTGTACTCTATGTTGTCACTGTAAGACCAGAAGGTGATTACTTGGAAACGACTATTTCGATCAGCTGTTGTCACCATTCATCCAAATGGTGCGCCTCGGGGGGGGGGGGGGGCTTTTATTTGCAGGGGAAGCCCCCACCCACCCATCATGTCCCCACATCCTCCAAATTTATCTACTTTCGTGTTCACACAGCATTATGAAAGGGAGAAACTTCCTAAAAGTGCATACAGCTGTGTCTGACACTATTTTCCCCTCTAACACAAGTAAGCAAGTGATTTCCAAGACACTGATGCAGGAGGAAGAACAGGATAACAGCGGTCTATTCTGCTGTGAGCATGAAACACCATAATGTAGTGGGAGACAACTAAATATTTTGCATGCTTTTAATACTATCTCTAGATTTGCACTTTGTTCTGCTGTCTCAATGTTGAGAGCTTAGACATTTTTAGAGCTAGTGAGTCAGAGCTGTTTAATAATGTAGAGTTCAGCTATCACTGCTTACTCTCCTAGCATTTTGTTGAGTAGGGTCAAGTCTTATTTTTCCCAGATGTAGATCGAGTGGAAAATATACTTGTACTACTTTTATATCTAAATGTAGCAAGGCAAAACTTCCTCAGTTTAGCCTCAGAGGAAAGCAGGGTTCTCGACATTAATTTTAGTAGTATCTCTGTACCTCTGTACTTCGAAGAATTTGTGGTGAAGCTGATTAAGATGAAGCCTAGACAAATGTTAAGATTATTTTGCTGTAAAGTTTGAAAACTTATATTCTCTCTACATAAATAACCTTCATCTTTGAATAGCCAGGTGCAAAACCATTGACATTAAAGAAAACAAACCAGAGAGCCATACTTTACAGTTGTCAAAAATCAACTTACTAGTAGAGTTAAATATGGTATTCTACTCTACACCCAAAGTGAATTCTAGTCATTTATTGACAGTAGGTTTACAATTTTTCCAGCAGGATAAAGGGAATAATTCTCCAAATTTCCACTAGCCTAAAAGACAATTTGAGTAGTAATTTCCGCAAGCCTTGAAGCAAAAGGTTTCATTGCAGATATCTTGCAAAGTAAATTATATACAAACTGCAAATTGGAAAGTTAATTTCATAAAAGCTACTGTAAATATAAAATGGGGACGGTGTGTTGTCTTTATGCATAATTTTGTGTACAAAGTTACCATTAAAATGTCACTAAAAACATTAGGTTAGGAAGGCGTACTGTGGTATGTCACCAAGTATGTAGGAGTTCATTTTGGTTGTCTTTTTTTAATCTGACTTCATTTGTTATAAGCATCACTGCTTAATGTTCTTTGTGTTTCACTGTTGCAGCCATCACATTTGGGTTGTCCTGCCAGGGGTAGCCCTCATTCAGCCCGAATACTAGAGGCTTAGTATTTCTGTGTCTGTTGCGGTCGCTCCAGGACTGACGTCAGGTCGTCAATGATATAAAATCAGGCAGCTGATGCCATTACATCAGTCTTTCTTGCTGAGGATCCCGAAGCAGTTTGCACGAGTGCCGGTTGGCCAATACCTGAGTTTGTTTCCGAATTGAAGTCTTCTAAAGCTAAGTACCCCATTGGGGATCCCTTTTTCTTGCTCTAACCGATGTCAGAAAAAGTTAACAATTGTCTCGCCTGTGGAAAGCAAGTACCACCCCGAGCCTTCCATTCTTACTGCGTCACCTGTTTAGGCCCGGACCACGACATCCCCCACTGTTGCTTTTGTGCTTTGTTCAACACCAGACCTATATGTCGTCGGGCCCTTATTGTAGCTAGATATTTTCACGCTCAGTCCACTAATTCTGATGTGGCTTCGGTAAGCCATCAGACTACCGATCTTCTGAAAAAACGTAAGGATAAAGATAGACCGCACCGGTCCAGAACTGCCGACGATGCTTCCACTAAGCCAGTCGTCAGTTCTCCGGTCCTCAGTGAGGTGTTTTCGCAGTCCCTGATGCCTGCTTCTGTGGATTCACAGGCCGCTAGAGAGACCCTTTTGAGTCCGGTATGCCACGAGACTCTTCTTCAACTAAGGATCCTGCGGATATGTCTACCTTGGATGGGTCCGGAGCTGCTGAGCAGGCACTGGCTTCCGAGGAAGTACTTTGCATTACCGATACTCAACACAGACTAAATACTACTTTGCGTCTGCAGTTCTTTCTAAATCTACTGGGTTTCTAAGGCCCAGGGTATGAACCACACCCAGAAAACCAACTACCCAAGCTTAGGCACCTGCTTCCTTGCCTCAGTCTCTAATGTTTAAAATGGCAGAAGACCTTGTTATGCTTAATAGGGGAAGCCAGTCTACCCCATCCAAAAGAAAGACTTGTCCCCAGTAGTTTTATCTGAACAGGAGTCTGACTCTGCATCTGAATATGAAGATATGCAGCCCCCTCTGCTTATGAGGATTCTGATGCATCTGAATATGAAGATTTGCAGCCCTCTCTGCTTATGAGGATTCTGATGCAGAGGAATCCATTCCTTCTGCCTCTCCACCCGAGGATTTTTCATTTGGGGAAACCCTTCATACTTCAAGAGCATTTCCAGTGGGAGTGTCAAGACTAGCCTCAGTCGAAAAGACTCTGGGAATTCTTAGATTTACCACAGCACAGACCTTTGGCCATTCATTCCTCCTGTCCTGGATGTTGTGGATGATGTTTTTATGTAATCCAGTTTGACTCCTGACACCCTTCCTCCTGCTCCCAGGAAACCTTACAGGTGTTGGTGTCCCTGACTGTCACATTTCTTTTCAGAAATCCTACTGCTGACCCAGAGGTCATCTCTCAGGGACCTAAAGGAATTAAAGCAACTTCAACTAAGAATCCTACCCCCTCAGATAGGGATTCCCGAACTTTAGACTGGCTAAAAAAGTATACACCTCTGCTACTATTGCTATTAGAGCATTAAATTGTCAGTTCCACATGCTGAAATATCAGCAGCATACCATGGAACTCAAACAAAAAAATGTCTTCCTTTCCTGCTTGTGCAGAAAATAAAGAATTACAAGAGTTAATGCATTCTGCAAGTCAAGTAACTAAGCACATCTTGCAATGTGGTTTTGATGCCCTAGAAGCATCTTGCAGGGCAGCAGTCACTGGTTCTGTCCTTAGAAGGCATGCTTGGCTTAAGGAACAGACCTTGCCAGACCATGTCAAATCCAAATTATTGGATGCACCATTGAACAAAGACAACTTATTTGACACCAAGGCAGAAGAGGTGTTAAAGATGGAAGAAAAAGCTAAATATATGCAGACAGACTTCTTACAGGTCCAGCCTTTGAGGTTCAGTAGGCATTGCCCCTCCAAGCACTGGTCCTTTCCTGCCCCCTCCAGGCCAGTTCAGCCCAGACTCAGGAGGAGCAGACCCCCCCCCCCCCAAACAGCAGCCCCAGGGAATGCAGAGATCTAAGCAATGGAGATGTTCTTCGCGTTTCACTGTTGCCGTAATCACATTTGGGTTATCTGCTTGCAGTACCCCTCAGTCGGCCTGATTAACAAAATCTTGGGTCCTGCGTCAGTTGCTGTCCCTTCTGTGACGTCAGGTCGTCAGGGGTATAAAAACATGCAGCCGATGCCCATTACATCAGTCTTTCTTGCCATGCGGTGCCCAAAGCAAAAGCAGTTCGCAAGTGCCAGTCGGCCAACTCCTGAAATTTTCGTTTTCGAGTTTCAGAACCGAAGTCTTCAACTAAAAGTTAAGTACGCCAATGAGGAAACTTTTTTTTTTGCTCTAAACCGATGTCAGTAAAAGTAAATAATTGCATTACTTGTGGAAAGCAAATACCTCAAAAGATTTTCATTCGTACTGTATTCCTTGCCTAGGCCCTGACCACAACGTACCTCGCTGTCGGTTTAGTGCCTTATTTAAACCACAAACTATCCATCGTCTGTATATTTTCACTTCAAAATATTTTGGTGCTCTGTTCAATTATCCTGAAGTCTTTGGTAAGCCATCCGACTGCCGACATTCTGAAAAAATGCAAAGATAGACAGAGACAGGCCACCTAGTTCCAAAGCTGCCGACGACGCTTCTCTTAAGCCAGTTCGCCTGTACTCAGACACTTTCGCAGCCCCTGATGCCCACTACTTCAGAGTCGCAGGCCTCTGCTGAGATGCATTTGGAGTCCGATATGCCGCGAGATGCTTCAACTGTGGAACCTGCAGATGCGTCTACCTTGGATGGGTCCGGTGCCGCTGTGCAGGCACTGGCTTCAAAGTGTGTATTCAGGCCTACAGACTTGCATGTTAAACTGACGCCATCTTCTTCTTCAAGGCCTAAAACTACCATGTCTAGAAGGCCTCTATACCTAAAAAACAAATAAGAATGGCTGAGGACCTTATTACTATTGGAAGCCAGCCTTCTCCTCCGAGACCTAGGACTGAGTTTGCATATGATACGTCTGACCAGGATTCAGATTTTTCTGTTTCCTCTGACCAGGATTTACTCTTGTATACCTATGAGGATTCTGATGCTGAGGACACTCTGCTTTCCCCGCCAGAGGATTTCTCTTTCGGTGAAACCTTGCATACTCTCCGGGAGCATTTTCATTGGGAAAGTCAGGATTTCTCTGACTCTAAAAAGAGGCGTAAATTTCTTACTCCTGCCCCAGCACAGGCCATTAGCCATACCTCCTGTAATAGACATTGTTTATGCCTTTTCAGAAGCTAGCTTGGCCCTTGACTCTTTACCTTCTGCTCCCAGAAAACCGGATAGATATTACAGGGTCCCTGACTCTTAAAGTTCCTTTTTAAAAATCCTACTGCAGATCCTGACACCATTTCACAGGGACCTAAGGGCATTAAAGCTACTACTGCCAAAAATCCTACCCCCCTCTGATAGAGACTGCCAAAAATCCTACCCCCCTCTGATAGAGACTCCAGGGCGCTGGATAGATGGGGGTAAGAAGGTTTACACTTCTGCAACTTTGGCCATTAGGGCCTTAAACTACCAGTTTCATATGTTAAAGTATCAGCAGCATATTATTGGATTGCTTAAACAGAAAATAAGTCTTGATTGTGCTGAAAATAAGGATGTAATGGGATCCTATCTCGCCTACATTCATAACTGGTGGGTTCGAAGCCGATCCATCGGCTCCGACTCGGCCACTATATAGTAGAACGAAGTCTCTAATTGGCTGGGTTACCCCTTATCCCAGAATGCACCACGCCTGCTTCCCCAGATCTCGTTTGCCGCTTTTCAAGCTAGACGTGGTCTCGACTTGGCTGGAGCCAAGTGGTTTTTATTACTTTTTTGGTCTTTTGACCTAAGGGTTTCTTCACTAATTTAACAAACAGCTGTTTTAACAGCTATACGTGTGTGTGTGAACTTTTTTCTGTGTGATTGGTATTTTCTCTACTTACCGGGCAAGGCCCGTTTAAGTTGGAGGGCCTTTGCCCTTATTGGTGAGTTAATGTGTTGAATTTGTCTGCTTCTAGGTTTGGTTTTTTTCACCCTACTGTACGTCCTACTTTATCGGGCTAAGTCCGTTTTTAGTTAAGGGCTTCTGCCCGTTTTGAGTTCTATATCTCGGGCCAGTCCCGTTGTTGAGTCAAGGGCTTGTGCCCTACTTTAAGGTTACTTTTCGTGTAAAAATTGTGTGATAGGATGTCAAAAGAACAGAAGTCTGGGTTTAAAAAGTGCACCAAGTGCAACTACAAAATGTCTATTACTGATAGCCATGCTGTTTGCGTGTACTGTTTAGGACCGAAGCATTTGCTGGAAACATGTAGTGTTTGTCATGCTTTTTCCTCTAGGGTGCTTCAAGAACTTAAAAATAAATTGATTCCTAAGGGCCTTATTAAGCCCTCTTTTGAGGAAGCTTTGGCTTCTCCTTCCTCTCCAGCTTCTAAAAAGAAAAGGTCGTCTGCTCCGACCAGTCCGTCGGAACCGACTTCCAAGAAGCACAGGTCAACCTCTTCTTCCTCAGCTCCAATGGCTTCGGAGCCTCGGGTGGAAGGGTCTGCCTCGATACCTCCTTCCTCGGCTCCTTTGGTGTCGGAGCCGCAGGTTGGGGGGTCGAGAGGCGAATCACCTGCTTCGGCTCCTTTGGTCTTGGAGCCGTTGGAGGTGTGCAGCTCAGACTCTTCCCCCTCGGCCCCGAAGTCTCCTTCGGCGCCGATGATTGTTCACACTGTTCCGGATCTGGTGCCGATGGTGTTGGAGCCGGTCCCCTGGTCTATCGGAGCCGAGAGAGAAGTAGTCTCGGCCCCCATCTGTTTCCTCTAAATCCTCCAGGTTGTCAGACTCAGATTTGGACAGTTATCCAGAGGCTTTTCCAGTCCCCGGTTTTTGCAAAAATGGTCTCTGCTCCAGCCCACTCTGCTCCGGAGCTGGCTCCCACTTCGCATCCGATTCCTCCTCCAACTTCCTCGGAGCCATTGGAGTCGGTGATGGTAGAGCGGAGCAAAGCTGTCCAGTCGGAACAGAGACTCCCTCGGAGCTTTTCTGTTCTGACCATCATTCCTACCCTGTCCTTGGCGTCTGGGTTCGGTACCGGGACTTCCTCTGTCGGGGCCGAGGGGAACACTTTGGAACTGGTAGCTTCGGTGCCTAGTCTTCCCCTCGGAGCGTCGGCCGCAGGGATTCCCGGTACCGTCGTGGTCTCTCAGCCGGTGTCCTCCGTAGAGTCTGGAGGTCCTGCTTTTGAGGCCATGAGGAGTGCGCTGGCCATGTCCTTGCCAGCTCAGCAAGTCTCTACCTCACCGTCCCTAGACTTGGGAACTGGTGCTTCTGGTGTGCTTCATTCCCACGACAGTGGGGCCCCAGGGCCTGAGGATACCTCCTTGGGGAGTTCCCTTCTCCCGGGAGGTCCTTCTGAATCCACTTCAGATGAACCTCCAAGAAAAAAATTGTGCAAGAGGAAGCACATTGACTCCCAGGATGAGTATCGCATCAGATACTGACCTCGATGATGCGGAGGGGTCCCCTAAATCGTCCTCGGATGACGTATCATTCTCAGATATCCTCGAGATCCTGAGACAGAGAGGCGATTGGCAGTCCAAAACCCCTTCCGCGGAGGAGTCTTCCTCAAGGCTTTTGGGGCCCAGCCCTCTGCCTCCTGGGTGTCTCCACCCTTCGATGAACTACTAGATTTAGTTTCTCGAAGGGTGTGGGAACACCCTGACTCTGGAACCGGTGCCCGCCAGGCCTAACAAGTTCTTCTCAGCCCTTCCTCAAAAGGAATTTGTCTAAAGGAGTTGCAGTAGATGCGATGGTGGTGGCATCTGCCACTCAGCAAGACGTGGCAGAGGCTTCAACGTCTATTCACCCTCCTAATAAGGATTCCAGGAGCATGGATAGGTACGGGAAGTGTACCCTTTCTTCAGCAGCCTTTACCCTGCGGTCGCTGAATTACCTTTGTCATTTTACCCGGCTCCAAAGGGACCTCCTCAAAGAGTTAGGCGAGTCTCTTACGGGTAATCTTTCTGAGGCGTTAGCCCAAACTGTTGGCGCCCAGATGACTACCCTATCTTCGATAGTCAACTCGTCCATGAGGCTCATCTCATATGCGTCCGAAGGGGCGAGTAGAGCAGCGGGAACAGGCGTGGCTGTTAGAAGACACGCCTGGTTACACTTGTGTCCCTTTGCGGAGGCTTTTAAGTCTTCCTTCACCGACACTCCCTTTGATGGGTCCTCCCTGTTTGGACCCAAGGTGAAGGACACACTGACTCGGTGCGAGCAGGAGGGCAAGACCTTTACTGCCGTGGGGGCCCGTTTTTCCGCTCCCTCTAGACCTTATCCCAAGGCCCAGAGAGGAGGGAAAATGTGGTTCAGGAAATCTCAAAGGTCTTTCCCTACTCCACCTAGTGATCACCCATCTAGAGGCAGGGGGGGGGGGGATTCAGGAAGACGCTGCCCCAGAGGCGGCAGAGGCCCCCGTAACTCTGGAGACCGCGATTCCTTTCGTGGTCCATCCTACGCTCCCCGTCCCTGAGATGTGGCCCGACTGCGCATCTCCGTAGCCAGTCGGGGGTCGTTTTGCGGAACACCCACAGGCTTGGGAATCTATCGCCAAGGATCAGTGGGTGCTCCGAACCATAACCGGAGGCTATCGCATCCCTTTCATCAAGATCCCCCCTCTTCCTATCAGGAAAATCCCGGATGTGCCACCCAGTCAGCGGGATCAAGCAGCGGTCGAGGTTTCAAAGCTGCTAAGAAAAGGAGTCATCCAGCCTGTGTCCGCCGACCAGATCGGATCAGGAACTTACTATTTTTGGTGCCAAAAAAGACAGGGGACCAAGGCCCATTTTGGGCCTCAGTTCATTGAATCGCTTTGTACAAAAATCCAAATTCCGAATGGTCACCCTTCAGTCCATTCTCCCGTTATTGGAGAAGGATGTCTGGATGTGCTCCATAGATCTCAAGGACGCTTACTGTCACATTCTGATAAGTCAAGAGTCCAGGAGTCATTTACGCTTCCGCCTGGGAACCAGTCATTTCCAGTTCCGAGCACTGCCCTTTGGTCTCACCACAGCCCCCAGGGTGTTCACCAAGTGTCTGGCAGTAGTGACAGCTCACTTGAGAAGTCTAGGATTCCAAGTGTTTCCCTATCTAGATGACTGGCTCCTTACTGCCACCTCCAAGCATCTATTAGTTCGGGCGCTTATGACCACAGTCAAGTTTGGGTCATTCACTAGGAATCACGTTCAATTGGGAAAAATCTGTGCTGCAGCCGTCTCAGCGTATTACCTTTATAGGCGCAGAGTTAGACACAAGAAGAATGCGGGCATTCTTGCCGGTAGAAAGGATTCGGGTCCTGCAGTCTCGGGTTCAAACCTTGTTACCCAGATCACGAGTTCAGGCCAGACTGATTCTGCAGTTATTGGGCACGATGGCCTCTACTATTCTTCTAGTCCCCTTAGCCAGGCTGCATATGCGGGTGCTGCAATGGCTACTGTCGGTTCAATGTTCCTTTCAGGAACTTCCCTTGAACCATTTGGTCCAGATTACCGAAATTTGCCGTCGGGATCTACGTTGGTGGCTGCTTCGGTCCAACCTGGACCAGGGGCGACCCTTTGCCCTTCAGCCTCCCGTTGCCACGGTGACCACGGACACCTCCCAGACAGGGTGGGGGGGTCTGGACAGGTCTGTCCAAGGCACGTGGCAGGCTCACGAAACGCACTTGCATATCAATATCCTGGAAATGAGAGCGGTGCTACTGGTGTTACAAGCACTTCATCATGCTCTTCCACGGGGTACTATTGCGATCCTATCCGACAACATGTCGGTAGTCTGGTACATAAACAAGCAAGGCGGAACCAGATCCTACCCTCTTTGCAGAGAGGCCATGAGAGTATGGCATTGGGCGATTTCTACCCAGCGTTTCTTTGTGGCAACGCACATTCCGGGGAAATCCAATGTGATTGCAGACAGGTTGAGCAGGACTCTCCTGTTACCCCACGAGTGGTCCCTCAACGACAGGGTGGCTGCAAACATCTTCACCAAGTGGGCCTCCCTTGTTGCGACTTGTTCGCCAGTCCTCACAATGCGAAGTGCAGGGTGTTCTTCACTCTGACTCCCTCTCAGGGGCAGATTCCCAGGGACGCTCTAGCTCACAGTTGGCCCCCCGGTCTACTTTACGCCTTCCCTCCGGTTCCCCTTCTCCCGAAGGTGATACAGAAGGCGATTTATCTAGGAAGCGACATGATTTTGATCGCTCCACACTGGCCTAGTCAGGTTTGGTTCCCCTTCCTTCTGAGGTATGCGGTGGAGGGCCCATGTTTTCTGGAGCTGGTGCCTGACCTGTTGACTCATCCGTTAGGACAGTCTCACCCAGTCAGAGAACTCCCTTTCTCCAGACGTCATCCACATTTTGTCCTCTTCTCACAAACCTTCCACTATTAAACTGTATTCCAGCAAGTGGAAAAGGTTTGCTCTTTGGGCCCAGCAACGAGGTATAGATCCCCTTACCGCCCCAGTACCTCAGGTTTTAGAATTCCTGGCTTCTTTGTTTCATTTGGGCTCTTCTGTTTCCACAATAAAAGTCCAACTGGCGGCTATCTCTAATTTTCATGTCTCCTTTGAGCCTTCCTTAATGGCAAACAGGCTTTGCAAATCTTTCCTTAAAGGAGCGTGGCTCCTTCGGCCCCCTATAGCCCATCCTGTGCCCCCTTGGGACCTGAATATGGTTCTAGCTGCTTTAACTGCCCGCCTCTTTGAACCAGCAGCTACTTGTGATATAAAATTTCTATCTTGGAAAACCGCCTTTTTGGTGGCAATAACCTCTGCCAAGCGGGTCTCAGAGCTTCAGGCTCTCTGTTGTAATCCTCCTTATTTGACCTTTCACAAAGACAGTGTGTCCCTCAAGTTTAATCCTCTTTCTTGCCCAAGGTAGCATCCCCCTTATGCATTCAACAATCCTTGGAGCTCCCACTGTTTTTTCCCAAATTCTCCAATAGCGCAGAATATATTTTCCATCAGTTGGATGTTCAGACAACTGCGTTTTTATTTAAGTAGGACCAATCAGACACGAAAGTCAGATCAGCTGTTTGTCCTTTGCGGAAAATAGGTTGGGTCAACCGGTGGCTAAAACCACCATAGCCAAATGGATTAAAGATTGCATCTCCTTCATTTATTCACAGTCCGGCAAAGAGCTACCTTTCCCAGTCAGGGCTCATTCTACCAGGGCAATGGCTACTTCTGTAGCATTTCACTCCAAATTATCGATAGATGATATCTGTGGGCCGCTACCTGGACTTCTCCGCACACCATTTCTCATTACAAGATAGATGTGGCTTCTCGAGGTAGAGCTTCCTTTGGTTCCACAGTTCTCAGGAGTGTTTTCCAATGAGCCACCCGGGATTTAGGTGCTAGGGACGCTGTCCCATCAGTTATGAATGTAGGCGAGATAGGATCCCATTACATCTTTTAGTTATGTACTTACCATAACTATGGATGTATGGGATCCATCTCGCCTACATTCATACGTACCCACCCTCCTTCCCCCTTCCCATTGGATTTAGAGGGAATGCTGCTACTTCCTGAGTTTTTTCTCTTGAAGGACTTTAGTTTGTTACAGTTGCTGCTATGTGTCTGTCTGGATGTAGGTATGAAAGCGAACAAACAAGATCTGGGGAAAGCAGGCGTGGTGCATTCTGGGATGAGGGGTAGCCCAGCCAATTAGAGACTTCGTTCTACTATATAGTGGCAGAGTCGGAGCCAATGGATCGGCTCCGAACCCACCAGTTATGAATGTAGGCGAGATGGATCCCATACATCCGAAGGGTAAGTACATAACTAAAAGATTTACAAGATTTACTGCATTCAGCTGAACAAGTTGGAAAACATACTTTGCAATGTGGTTTTGATTCACTAGAGGCATCTTGCAGGGCTGCTGTAACTGGGTCTTTGCTTAGAAGGCATGCTTTGCTTAAGGAGTAATCCTTGCCAGATCATGTTAAAGCGAAATTCCTGGATGCTTCCTTAAATCAGGACTGCCTGTTTGGCAACAAGGCAGAAGTTCTTAAAAAGATGGTGGAAAAAGCTAAATCTAATTTTTTACAAGTACAACCTCCAAGGTTTAGTAGGCATTGGCCTTCCAAGAATTGGTCCTTTCCTGCCTCTTCCAGACCTTCAGTCCAAACCCAGATTCAGCAGAGCTCCCAGGCTTCAGTCCCAGGGTACGCACAGGACTAAGCAGTGGGGGGCTCCACTTCCAAATCTGGGAATAATACCCCCCACCCCACCCCACCCCCCATGGTAAACTGTCTCAATGACTTCTTTTTAAAACTTCCAAGCACTTCTCAACTGACTGCCCCTTTGGGGGGAAAGATTGCTCTTCATGCAAAGAACTGGGAGCTCCTTACCCAGGACAAATGGGTTTTAAATATAGTGTCCCAGGGATACAGATTTCACTTCCACACGTTGCCAACACCAAGTGGGTGGCCAGACCTACCCCTAATTCAGTGGGCAGAGGCCCAAAAACAAGTACTTTCCTCTTCTGGTACCAACTGAATAGCCCCCATGCTTAAGAGAAACGGGACAGGGTTTCTACTCTACTTTTCCTGGTACCCAGAAAATTCATGCTGTCCTATCCTGGACCTCTCTATGCTAAACACCTTTTTGGTTATTCCAAAATTCAAGATGCTGACTCTTTACCAGTTACTCCCTATGCTAGGCAAAGACGCCTGGTTGGCAACACTAGATTTAAAGGAAAGCATACCTGCACATCCCAATCAGGGAATCCTGCAGAAGATACCTACGCTTCAAAGCAGGCTGCACGCACAGTCAGTTCTCTGCACTGCCCTTTGGCTTATCTACTGCGCCCAGGGTATTCACAAAGTGCCTAGCTCCAGTCATTGCTTTTTGCAGGCAAAGAAATATTCAAATATACTATACCTGGACGATTGTCTAATTCAGGCAGAAAGCAAGGACATACTTTTGAATCATCTGGCCTTTGTACAAAGGGTGCTAACTTGTCTGGGGTGCACCATAAATGAAAAGAAATCTCACCTGGTACCCTGTCAAATTACATTCCTGGGAGCAAGCTTGAATACAAGTTCCCAGACTGCTTTCCTCACTCCAGCGAAACAAATTCATTTGACTTTCATTTAACAACCTACTTCAAACAAGTGGCCACAAAAATCCTGCTATCTTCAAGGCAAATACTACAAGCCTTGGGGTTCATGGCCTCCTGCATTCTTCTAATTCCAGATGCAAGAATGCATATGGGGAAACTACAATGGTATCTAAAAAGCCTATGGTGTCAACATTCTCAGGATCTAGAAGCAATAATTCCTATCATACCTTGCCTACGCCTAGAGTTTCTTTGGTGGGCAGAGGCCTGCCACCAAAACAAGGGACTACCATTCACACTACCCCCTGCCGCCCAAACCCTTATAGACGCATAAGACCTATGCATGGGGGGCACACCTGGCAGGGAAGTGCATTCAGGGCAAATGGAACCAAAGTCAAATGCACCTGCATATCTATCAAAAAGAAATGTTAGCTGTACAGAATGCTCTGACAGCCTTCAAGGACCAAATTCTTCCAGGACAATTAATGGTAAAAACGGAGACAAAACCACTTATGTGGTACATCAACAAGCAAGGGGGGCAGACATTCTTACCTCTGCAGACTAGCCTTGGCATTGTGGAACACAGCCCTGAGCTACCAAGTGAATCTACAAGCTCAATTCCTGCCAGGAAAACTAAATACACTGGCAGACTGACTAAGCAGAAACCTCATGGACCCACACGAGTGGAAACTGGAACCAAGGATTTTCAACATGTTGACAAGCAAATGGGGGAACCCAGATATAGACCTGTTTGCCTCCCCTCAGAACTATCAATTGGACAAATTTTGCACAAGGACTCCATGCAAACAAGCTTAGAAAGTGGATACTCTGTCCTTCAGCTGGAAAGCCTGATCAGTTTATGCCTTTCCTTCACTGCCTCTACTCTCCAAAGTACTACTAAAGATCAAACAAGACAAACCAAGGACAATTTTGATTGCACCTGACTGGCTCCACAAACACTAGTACCCCCTCTTGCGCATTGTGCCACTGTTGGCCCCATGGCACCTGCCTCAGACTCCTACCCTATTTTCTCAGCAGGAAAACCAGATTCTGCACCCTCAGCTTCAAACACTGAACCTAGCAGCCTGGCTAATTACCTAATCTCTCATTTACCATCCCTCAGTAAACCAGTGATGGATATCATTTAAGAGGCAAAGAGGCCTAGTACCAGAAAATCTTATGCTGAAAAATGGAAAAGATTCTGTGCCTGGAACCAGTCTCAAGGGATGAGCACAGCAGTGCCCAATTTACTTGACAATACTTAAATGAGATTCTTCACAAGGTGTCTTTCTCCTTCGTCAAAATTCACGCCTCAGCTATTTCAGCTCATTTTAACACAGAACCTCCCCTCTTCTCTCTTCCACTGCAACAAGCAGTTCCTCAGAGGGGCCAAAAATTTACGACCACCCAGGAGAGCTCCAACTCCAACCTGGGACCTTAACTTTGTATTGGAGAAACTTACTCTTCCTCCTTTCGAGCCAGCTGCTACTGCAGACTTAAAATTCCTTTCTTGGAAAACCGCTTTCCTTTTAGCAGTCACTTCAGCAAGAAGGGTATCTGAATTACAGGCCCATATGGCAGTGGAGCCTTTCATTATCTTTCGTGCTGACAGGGTGTTCCTCAGGACCAATCCCTCCTTCATGCCCAAGGTGGTATCCAGTGTGGCCCTTAATCAGTTCATTTGCCAACCTTCTTTCCTAATCCACAGAACAAAGGGGAACGAATACTGCACTCCTTAGATGTGCACAGACAACTTCGATTCTACTTGGGACAGGGGATCAGACTCCACTCAACCAGGGCTGCATCTACCTCTAGCCTTTCTCAGTGGCGTCCCCACCAGGGACACCCTAGAAGCTGCTACCTGGAGTTTGTACATACTTTCACCAAGCATTACCAATGGTCAATTTTCTCTAAATCCAGAGCTGGCTTTGCCACTGCAGTATTGCATGGTCTTATAGCTGGTCCTAATGCTGTCCAAGTTCTTCCTCCCATCCTTAGTTTTGGGAATCTACTCAAATGTGATGACTGCAACAGTGAAACACTAAGAACATAGTACAGTTGTGCACAGTTACCATAAATGTAGATGTTCGAGTATATTCACTGTTGCAGTTCTAGTTTACCCTCCCTCCAGCCCCCTTACTACTTTTGGCTATACCTCTACTCTCCTTTACTATGCTCAAAAGCTTTTTGGTGTATTGGCTTTTTTGTTGGAGGTATAACCTTGTATATTTATAGATTTAATTTCTTCCCATTAGGGGGGCACCTGACATCTGGGGCAAGAAAAGCTTATGTAATGGCATCTGCTGCATGTTTTATACCCCTGACGACCTGACGTCACAGAAGGGACAGCAACTGACGCAGGACCCAAGACTTGTTTAATCAGGCCGACTGAGGGCTACTGCAAGCAGATAACCCAAATGTGATGACTGCAACAGTGAACACACTCATGCCTCTACATTTATGGCAAGTGTACACAACTGTACTTTCCTCCTCTTCAAAAACGGGGAGTGCAAAGCCACACCCTTATGGTAAGAACTCTCAATGACTTTACACTTCCACCTCTTACCTCTGCCTACCTGCTTGTGCTTCTAGGAGGAAAACTGTCCATCCACGCAAGCAACTGGGCCACTATATTACCAACGACCGATGGGTCCTCAGCATAGTGTCCCAGGGATACAAATTTTATTTCCACACTCCGCCAACCCCAAAAGGGTTCCCAGATCTTCCTCCAAACCAGTGGGCAGAGGCCAAAAACCAAGTCTTTTCCTTGCTCTCCCTGGGTGCAATACAGCATGTTCCTGCAGAACAGATAGGCCAAGGTTTCTACTCCAGACTCTTCCTGGTACCCAGAAAAGAGAGCACATGGCATTCCATCCTCTCTCTATCCATTCTAAACGCCTTTCTGGTTATACCAAAATTCAAAATTTTCACCCTCCAGCTTTTACCAATGCTTTCCAAGGATGCTTGGTTAGCCACCCTAGACCTAAGAGGCCTACCTACACATCCCAGTCAGGGAACCCTGCAGGAAATACCTACGTTTCAGGGCAGGATCTATGCACTTTCAGTTCTCTGCGCTTTCCTTTGGCTTTTCCACTACTCCCAGAGTTTTCACAAAATACCTGGCTCCTGCCATTGCTTTTTGCAGACAAAGAAATACTCAAATTTACCCCTACTTAGATTGCCTGATTCAGGCAGACAGTCAAGAAAAGCTGTTACAGCACCTGACTTTTGTAAAGGACCTACTGACCTCCCTGGGGTACACTATCAACAAAACGAAATCAAAACTAGTCCCCCCCACACAAAAAATTGTATTCCTGGGAGCAAGCCTGGACACAGCATCCCAGATGGCATTTCTGTGGATTTATTTAGTTTTGATCATTCTGTTTTTGGTTTGGTTTTACAATGGATGACAGTGAACAGCCTGGGAGTACTGAGGGTGCTGATTTACAAGCCATTTTGAAGTCTATTTCTTCACTTGCAAACACTGTGACTAAGAAAGTGGACCATTTACTAAACAAAAGTGGGTCGGACTGTTTAGCAAGTGGAAATATTACTGGTACACAAAGCTCCGATCAATTTGACATCACCCCAGCTCAAAGTGTTTGTTTCCAGCAGGCAGAATCTTGGGACTTTTTCTCAAAACGATTCGTTTTGGAGCCGTTTCTCAACCCTGCAACAGTCTGGGACCTTTGGGTGATGCTACGGCAGCATTTTCAGTTGAGCAGTGGCTAAAAATGAGTTCAGCTTGAAAAACATGGTGCAAACTCTTCTAATGCTGTCTGCAGTTTAGAACAGCAATTTCATCAATTTAAGGAACAGTTGAACAAATACAAGAAGCTGCAGTTGGAGAGTGAGTATCAAGCGTGAACAGATCCCCAAAGGGCTCCGAATGTAGAAATACCCTACAGGACTGGTAAAGGGTTCACAATTATATAAAGACTTAATTGTGTTTTTAATAAGCAGGATTATGAACTGTTGCATAATTTGGTTGGTGACAACCGGAAAATGGCAATGTTAGTAAGAGACATAGAGAAGCTGGATAACAGTATTAAAAATGACTTATTTAAATACAAACAAGCTGATTTTTACAAGGTTTTTAGTAATATAGAAAATGAGCTGTGTAAGTTAAGAACATGCAAGGAAAAGAAACCACTAAGGGACTTGGGTGACTGAGTCGGGGAGAGCATACCCAGACCCCCCACAGGGGCAACAAGGGGGGGGTGGCATGATAGGTATGAGGAGTACAATGCTGACATTAATGCTGACAATTCTGAATCTAGTAACATGTACTGATACCCCTTTAGACCCTGTGCCTCTGAGGAGGTCAGAACGATTGAATCTGAGGCAGGAGAGACCAGGCAATGGAAGATATGGCCAGAACAACTATCTGAACTATTGGGGCCAATGGAGGGGGAGACTAAACTATCGGAGGCAATGAGCATCAGTGGAGAATTTGATAATGCTGATTGCACTATTAAGAATTTGATTGATGATTTTAGTATTTATAACTAGTCAGATTATGGTCATTGTTGAATGGGCTGATTTTTTTTCTAAAGGCTTGAATTTTGTCCCTGCTACTAATTTCAATATTGTCGACACTATTATACAACTTAAGTTGTACACTAGGAAGTTGAACTTAGCACTACATTTTTCTTCAGACAACCTGGACTTGAAGCAAGTAACATTACGTAGACCTAGTACCTTTATGCCCCCTACACACCCCACAGTACAAACATTTGAGATGTTATGTGACAAAGAAATCAGGGGGCTGGTACAGAATAGGAATCCTAATACACTTCACAACTTGACTACAAGTGAGGCAGTGGTCCTACAGGACATTTTGGATTGTAGAGAGAAGATTTTATGAAACCAGACAAGGCTGGAGTATTAGTAGTGATGGGTCTTAATTACAATAGGATGTTGGAGCTTTTGTATAGTGATACATATGTAGAAGTCTCTCGCAATGAATTGAATATCACTCACAGAAACATGGACTTACATATTGAACAACTGCTACTTAATGGTCAGATATCGATAGAGACACACGAGTACCTGTATATAAAACATCTTAGGATCCCAACAATATTCTGGATTCCTAAAATACATAAGTCCATCACAACCCCCCCCCCCCCCCCTTCGCCCTATAGTGGATGCGAAGGCCTCCAAGACGTTTTTCCTAGCGAAATACATTCACAAGGTCAAACATGTACTGGATGGGAGAGAATCCATTATCAGAGATTCTTGGGATTTTCTAGGGAAAATTAAACCTGAAATGTTTGACTAAGACCTGATATTTGTTACAAGTGATGTATGTGACTTGTTCTCGGTGATCCCACATGACGTAGGGCTCAAATGGTTTTATAACCATCTTTGTAAGAAGACATCTTTCAACCATGGGACTATTCTGACCATTTGGGCATGTATGGAGCTTGTCCTGGAGAACAACTTTATCAGCTTTGAGGGACACCTGTTAAAACAAAACCAGTGTCGCTATGGGTGCATGCTGTGCACCAACATTTGCCAACATTGTATTGGCACAATGGGAGGATTTGTTCATCATGAACTCTGAGTTCAGTGACCTCTGGGTGCTCTAAGGGCGCTACCTGGATGACGTTTTTTTGTTTTGTAAAGGAGGTGAAAACGACCTGAATAGGTTTTTCACCTTTATCAATGGGACCACCAATTTTTTGAGGTTCACTGTGAACAAATACAAAGATATTTGAACTATCTTGATATAACTGTGCAGAACTATGTCATGAAGGGTTTTACCTCCCATTTATTTTGCAAGTCAACATATTCCAACTCATTGTTGCACTTTTCTAGTTGGCACCCTGTACATCAAAAGAAGGCACTGGTCAAAGGGCAGTACATCGGGCTAGCCAGGATGGTTTCAGAACTTGACTTTTTAAGAGAATGTGGGGTATTTAAGAACATGTTAAGTGAGGGTATCCTGAAAATGTTATCAGTAGTATAGGGCACGAAGTTGTTACCAAAAGAGAACTTTGTAACTTTAGCCCTCTATTTCATGGGTTGAGTGGGCCTTCGCATAAGGAGAAATCTGACATGTTTAGTAGGGCACTTATTTTGCCTTTCAACGTCAGATTTTACAACATCAGAGAGATTGTGGTGAAGCTGTGGGCAATTTTTAGTTTGGACATTGATGTCCATAATAAACTGGGCAAGAGGCTGCAGATTGTCTATAAAAAGGCAACTTCCCTGAAAGGGTTATTGGAAAGATGCAACATAAAACCAGATCAGGGTGGCAGTTACAGATGTGGTAGGTGCCCACAGTGCCCGTATATAACAGACACAAACAAAATCAAAAATTATGGGTACATCACTACACATAGGAAATCTTATTGTTACTCCAAAGGAGGAGTTTGTTGCATTGTGATTCTTGCGACGTCTGTTTTCCCTACATAGTAATCAGGGCACTGAGGCAAAAAATTTACCAGCATACATACGATATTAAACCGAACTAAAACAATGCACTCTACAGGCATATCAGCCTTCACCCACTGCATGCTTTCAAATTTCTCATCGTCCACCAAGTTGATTTGGGTCCTCTGGGGAGGGGGGGGGGTCCCTTCCATGAATTTTTAGAGTTTATGGAGCTTAAGTGGCAGATTAGAACAAATGCCTGTCAGGCTCCTGGACTCAATGACAGAGTCTTTATTAGTTCAGTACTTAAACTGAAATCTATGCTGTTTTTGTAAAGTGCAAGCATTTTTTATCAGCAGTATGCCAAATATTTTAAAAGTTTTTCTTACTGTTTATTTTTTTGGAGGAAGTGGTTTATTTTTTGGAGGAAGTGATGTTTTTCTTTTAACCAATGTGAGTCGGGGGTGGGTTATTTAAAGATGTGTTTTAGCAAACATGGCTATTCTGATGAAGTCTTTCCCCTTGACGAAAGCGCTAAATCAGTAAAAAGTGTCTTAGATTATTGGATTGTGTCCTTTGTGGTTCCTAGCTTCACTGTTAATCTGTGGATTTATTTAGTTTTGGTCATTCTGTTTTTGGTTTGTGTACAAAGTTACCATTAAAATGCCACTAAAAACATTAGGTTAGGAAGGCGTACTGTGGTAAGTCACCAGTATGTAGTTCATTTTGGTTCTCTTTTTTAATTGGACTTCCTCATTTGTTATAAGCATCACTGCTTGATGTTCGTGTCTCACTGTTGTAGTCATCACATTTAGGTTATCCTGCCAGGGGTAGCCCTCAGTCGGCCCGAATACCAGAGGCTTAGTATTTCTGTGTCAGTTGCTGTTGCTCCAGGACTGACATCAGGTCGTCGGTGGTATAAAATCAGGCAGTCCCAATGCCATTGCATCAGTCTTTCTTGCCGAGGAGCCCGAAGCAAAAGCAGTTCGCATGAGTGCCAGTTGGCCACTACCCAAGTTTTCATTTCCAAATTGAAGTACAAGTCTTCTAAAGTGAATTACCCCGTTGGGGATCCTTTTTTCTTGCTCTAACCGATGTCAAAGTCAATTGTCTCGCCTGTGGAAAGCAAATACCACACCGAGCCTTCCATTCTTACTGCGTCACCTGTTTAGGTCCAGACCACGACATCCCCCGCTGTTGCTTCTGTGCTTTGTTCAACACCAGAGCTATATGTCATCGGGCCCTTATTGTAGCTAGATATTTTTGTGCACAGTCCTCGAATTTCGATATGGCTTCAGTAAGCCATCCGACAATCCATCTTCTGAAAAAATGGAAGGATTACGACCAAGACCGCACAGGTCTAAAACTGCTGACACTTCTGCTAAGCTAGTCAGTTCTCCGGTCCTCAGTGAGGTGCTTTTGCAGCCCCTGATGCCTGCTTATGTGGATTTGCAGGCCGCAACAGCGACACTTTCGGAGTCTGGTGTGCCGCGAGACTCATCAACTAAGGATCTTGCGGATGTCTCTTCCTTGGATGGGTCCGGAGCCGCTGAACAGGCACCGACTTCCAAGGAAGTACTTCGCACTACCGATACTCGACACAGACCAACTACTACTTTCGCGTCTTCAGTTCTAACTACAGAGTTTCTAAGGCCCAGGGTACGAACCACACCCAAAAAAACGACAACCCAAGCTCGGGCACCTGCTTCCTTGCCTCAGTCTCAAATTCTTAAAATGTCAGAAGACCTTATGCTTAAGGGAAGCCAGGCCACCCTTTCCAAAAGAAAGAGACTTGTCCCCAGTAGTTTTATTTGAACAGGAGTATGGCTCTGATGCATCTGAATATGAAGATATGCAACTCCTCTCTGCTTATGAGGATTGTGATGCAGAGGAATCCATTCCTTCTGCCTCTCCACCCAAGGATTTTTCGTTTGGGGAACCCTTAATACTTTAAGGGAGTATTTCCAATGGGAATGTCAAGACTAGCCTCAGTCAAAAAAGAGACTCAGGGAATTCTTAGATTTACCACAGCACAGACCTTTGCCCATTCCTCCTGTCCTGGATGTTTTGGATGATGTTTTTATGGAATCCAGTTTGACTCCTGACACCCTTCCTCCTGCTCCCAGAAAACCTTACAGGTATTGGGAATCCTGGACTCTCACAAATTTCTTTTCAAAAATCCTACTGCTAACCTAGAGTTAGTCTCTCAGGGACCTAAAAGAATTAAAGTAACTTCAGCTAAGAATCCTATTCCCTCAGATAGGGATTCCCGAGCTTTAGACAGACGGGCTAAAAAAGTATACACCTCTGCTACTCTTGCTATTAGAGCATTAAATTGTCAGTTCCACATGCTGAAATAGCAGCATACCATGGAACTCCTTAAACAAAAAATGTCTTCCTTTCCTATTTGTGCAGAAGGTAAAGATTACAAGAGTTGATGCATTCTGCAAGTCAACTAAGCACACCTTGCAATGTGGTTTTGACGCCCTAGAAGTCTTGCAGGGCATCAGTCACTGGTCCTGTACTTAGAAGGCATGCTGGCTTAAGGAACAGACCTTACCAGACCATGTCAAATCCAAATTATTGGATGCACCATTGAACAAAGACAACTTATTTGGCACCAAGGCAGAAGAGGTCTTAAAAAAGATTGAAGAAAAAGCTGAATCTATACAGACAGACTTCTTACAGGTCCAGCCTTCGAGGTTCAGTAGGTATTGCCCCTCCAAGCACTGATCCTTTTCTGCCCCCTCCAGGCCAGCTCAGCCCAGACCCAGGGAAATCAGACCCCCCAGACAGCAGCCACAGGGAATGCAGAGATCTAAGCAATGGAGATGTCTTTTTCCTATGTTGCAGTATTCTTTGTGGGATTTCCTGCCTTCAGGCAACCTGTACATCTGCTCCTATACAAAAGCTTCAGCTTGGCTGTTGGCAGCTGCGTGGGACATCACACACACGCGGCCATAAACCAGGGACCCAATGTGTGATGTCTGCACGCACACTCCTCAGAACTTTCAGCCACAGACTACTTTGCATTGTACGCTCGCTCTCCAGAAGTCTGATCGACTATAGATAAGTAACCTGTTGGGTTTTTTGCATTTCTAATATTTTACCGATCTTTTGCATTGCTTAGGCTTGGTTGTTGTAGCTTTCAGCTGATGTCAAGTAAAAAGGGAAAGTGCCAGTGTGGATTCCAAATTCCCCATAAGGACCCCCATGACAAATGCGTTTTCTGCTTAAGCCGGGAACACTACCATAACGCCTGCCCTATTTGTAAATCTTTTGTGCCTAAGACCTTACGTAGCCGTCTGGCAGCTTTAAACCTTTACTTAGAAAACCAACACCTCAAACGGCTGGCTCTCAGGATGGATCTGCTTCGGAGGCCGCCCAAGAACCTCCATGTAAGAAAGCCAAGATGCCTAGGGCTTCATCGCCTGCCGCTTCACACCCAGACACCCTGTCAACTGTCAGTGTACGAGTTGAGCGTTCGGCAGATCTGTCTGCTCCATCTACCTCCCTTGCGGAGTCCGCTGCACGGCCGACACGTCCATGGAGCTTTCTCAGACACAGACTCATGTCTGTGTCGAGGGGGAACCAGATTTGGGGGGTCCTTCAACCAGGATCCAGACCTCTGATTCAGCCGCTGCCAAACCCAGTTCTAGACAGACTCCAACCAAAAAGAAGCAGAAAACAAAATGTATTGTGCCTGCTTCTGTAGCCCCTCCAGACTGGGAGGCCTTCACCTCTCTTGTGCAGGTATTTATGGCCCTTAGGCCTTCTGCCTCACCCACAACCACATTGCCTCCGCTAAGCCCTAGGCCTACCTCTGTTTCTTCTATTCCCATGGCTCCCTTCCTTGAGGAAGGAGAATATGAATCTACCTACTCTTCCTTGGATTAATCCATCTCTTAGGCATCTCAGATTACTTCTCCCAAGGAATATTACTCTCCTGATGAAGATTCTGTGGAGGGGATTCTCCACCTGAAAACATTACATTACATTTGGTGAAACCATCACCAAAATTGAAGACTATTTCAAAGGGAATACTTCCCAAATGACAGAAACCCAAAAAGATACTTTGAACTGCTGCAAGTGGAGTCCTCCCCTTCAGCTGTGCTCCCTGTTCTTCCTGCATACTTGGAATCCGTTACTGCAGCCTCTAGAACTCCTGACTCTCAGCCTCCTGCCCCTAAGCACCCAGACTGCCAGAGGAACTAAAATTCCTCATAAAGCCATCCTTAACAGACTGCAGTGATTGTCACTGACCTTGATAAACAATCTAGGTTGCTGCCCTCTGCCTTCCTATTGCCCACGGATAAAGATAGCAAATCCATGAATAGGATAGGCAAGAAGGTGTACACTTCCTCCACTTGGACCTTTAGCGCCATTAACTATCAAACACACATGACCAAGTATGCCCTGGACTTAGTATCCCTAGCCACCTCTATCCTGGCGTCAATTCCTGACAGTCCAATTAAAGTAGATATCTCCTCCAAATTGTCCTTGGCACTACAAGTGGCTAGACACTTTATAAGATGCAGCTACAATGCTGCAGAAGCTTCTGCTCGCTCTGCAGCATCTGCATCTGTCCTTGGGAGATATTCCTGGCTTAGACTACAGAATCTGCCAGAGGACTTGGAAGTCCAAATTCTTGGGCACTCCCCTGGATCACAGCTTCCTCTTTGGAAAGCAATCTGCAAAAAAAAAGAGATTTACAGGATATTAAACATTTCCTGGTATCCCCTATACCCAAATTTTGTAGGAACTACACGGCTAAGACCACCTTTGTTAGGCGTAACCCGCATTCTGCTGCCTCCTCTTCCAGACCCAGAGGAGGAACTAGAAGACCTTCCTCATCCAGGCCCACCTCCTCAGCCTAGATGGCCCTTTCAGGACAGGGGAGGTCTCAGTAATGTGTGACTGCCTTGCTCATCTGCCCCTCTCAGCTCACCTTACCTACTGATGTTCTTCATCTCACATTGCTGCAGTCCTAACACTTGGGTAGTCCGCTGTCCCTCGGTCGGCCCGAATATCAGAGTATAAGGCTGACGTCGGTCAGGGCGCATTTGACTGACATCAGAACGTCAGGGTACAAATGCGCATGACCGACGTCATATCCTCAGTCTTTTTTGCCACATGGTCCGATGCAGAAGCAGTGTTGCAAGTGCCGTTCGGCGTTCTGAAATTTTTCGAATTCGGAGTTTCAGACCGAAGTCAGAGTTGGTTAAGTACCGCGTTGGGGAATATTTTGTTTTTTCTTGCCTCAGTGGTTTACCGGATGTCAGAAAAAGTGAATAACTGTATTTCTTGTGGGAAACAGATACCGCATAGGGATTACCATAATTTGTGTATACCTTGTTTAGGACCTGAGCACGACGTTGTTGGGTCCCGCTCTTGTGCTAGGGTTAATAAACGCACTATAAAGCGGAGGTTGGATTGTGCAAGGTTGGTCTTTGGGAAGCGGTGTAATTACAAAATGCCGCCGGATGCTCCGCCGCTTCCTCAAAGAAGCGCAAGGACAAGGCAGTTAAACCTAGGTTAGAGGAGTCGTCCGAACCGGACGCCAGTTCTTTAGAGGTGTCAGTGGAACCGGTGGTTCCGACGGAGGCCTCTCTGGAGTCCCAGGGAGAAACTTTGATTTTACAGGATGTGGCCTCCCAGGAGGCAGGGCAGGCTGTAGGGGCTTCTCAAGTAACTGTACTCCGCTCCCTTCCTAAGGGGTCTAGGCCCTCTCTTTCTGCTTCCAAGGCTTCTCCTAGAGGCAGGTCTAGTTTAGCTTCTGTGGGTGTCACTCCCAGTTCTTCAGGTGCTGTGCCCAAGAAGCACATGCTCAAAATGGCAGAGGATTTAATTTCTTTAATTAGAGGCTCTATGCCCCCTCCTGATAAGAGGCCTAGGATGGAACCTATGTTGGGGATTATGAGCAGGCTTCGGATGTGTCTGAGTCTTCGGCTGAAGACTTGCAGGAGTATTCTCATTATTCTGATTCTGATGTGGATGATTCTACTCCTTCTGCTTCTCCTCCTGAGGATTTTTCGTTTTCAGAGACCCTTCACTCCATGAGAGAACATTTTAAATGGGAAGGTCAGGATTTCTCTGATTCCAGGAAAAGGCTTAGGGAATTTTTGTTTTTACCCCAGCATAGGCCTTTAGCTATACCTCCTGTTCTGAATGTGGTGGAAGATGTGTTTGCAGAGGCTTCTCTTAATCCTGATTCTTTGCCTCCTGCTCCTGTTAAACCAGATAGGTATTACAGGGTGCCTGAAGCTCATAAGTATCTTTTTAAGAGTCCTAGGGCAGATCCAGAAACTGTTAGCCAGGGGCCTAAGGGTGTTAAGGCTTCTGTTGTCAAGAATCCGGTTCCTGCAGATAAAGAGGCCAGGGCCTTGGATAGATGGGGAAAGAAAGTTTATACTTCTTCCACTCTAGCCATGAGAGCTTTGAATTGCCAGTTTCACATGTTGAAATATCAAAATTATCTCCTTTCTCAGTTGAAATCTAAGGTTGATGCTCTGGCGGAAGGTATTGACTGTAAAGAGTTGCAAGATTTAGTGCATGTTTCTGAACAGGTGGGTAAGCATTCTTTGCAATGTGGTTTTGATGCTGTACAGGCCTCGTCTAGGGTGGCTGCCACTGGGTCAGTTCTTCGCAGGCATGCCTGGCTGAGGGATCAAAATTTATCTGACCATGTTAAAACTAGGATTTTGGATGCCCCTTTGCAATCTGATGTCTTGTTTGGTTCTCCTGTTGAGGCAGTTTTAAAGAAAATGGAAGACAAGGCTAAGTCTATGCAGACTGTTAAAGATTTTTTGCAGGTTCAGCCTCCAAAGTTTAGTAGAAATTGGCCTACTAAAGGGTGGACGTATCCTTCTTATGATTCCCAGTCTAGGGGTAGATCTAGACGTGGCAGGGGCAGAGGTCAGGGCTCTTTCAGGCCCAGAACAGGGAGTTCTCCTGCACAGTCTTCGAGTGAGGGCAGGGGTCAGTCCTTTCGTAAACAGACCCAATGACCTACCTTTTCAGCTGCCAGAACCTTCTCGTCTGGCAGCTCCTTTGGGAGGAAGGTTGGCACTTTTCAAAGAAAATTGGAGTTTGATTACCCAAGACAAATGGGTACTGGATATCATACATCACGGTTACAGGTTTTATTTCCATACCTTGCCTCCTTTCAAAGGCATGCCAGACATTCCTCCTCGACAAAGAATAGAGGCTCACAAGCAAATTTCACTGCTACTTCAAATAGGGGCCATCCAGCCGGTTCCTATGCCAGAAAGGGGCCTAGGATTTTATTCTCGCCTGTTCCTAGTCCCAAAGAAGGGGAACACGTGGAGACCAATTTTGGATTTATCTATCCTCAACACTTATCTGGACATTCCCAAGTTCAAAATGTTGACGTTGCAGCAGCTTTTACCTCTGCTGTGCAAAGATCATTGGATGGTAACTTTGGATCTCAAGGAGGCTTACCTTCATGTTCCTATCAGACTAAGTTGCAGGAAGTATCTGCGTTTTCGAGCTGGGACTTCTCACTATCAGTTCTCTGCATTGCCCTTTGGCTTATCTACTGCGCCCAGAGTGTTCACGAAAGTTCTGGCTCCAGTGATAGCTTTCTTCAGGCTAAAAGGAATACAGATCTATCCTTATTTGGACGACTGCCTGATTCTGGCTCAAGGAAGGGAAGAGCTTCTTCATCATTTGGAATATGTGATAGCAGTGCTAAGATGCCTGGGGTATTCTGTGAACGAAATAAAGTCCAGTCTAGTACCCTCTCAAGACATGTGCTTTCTGGGTGTGAGACTGAATACAGCATCCCAGATGGCCTTTCTAACCCCGGACAAACAAAAGAGTCTATCCTTTTACTTCCATCAGCTATCTCATCAGTCCGGGCTGACTGCAAGGACAGTCCTTCAAGCCTTAGGGTTCATGGCATCTTGTATTCTGGTGCTTCCCAATGCCAAACTGCATATGAGGAAGCTACAATGGTATCTCAAAATGTATGGACACAGCACTGCCAGGATCTGGACACTGTCATTCAAATAATACCTTGCATTCAAAAGGAATTTTTGTGGTGGGCTCAGGAATGTCACCTAAACAAGGGACTCTCTGTGACCCGCCAGAGGCGAGTCAGATTTTAACAGATGCCTCAGACATAGCTTGGGAGCTCATCTAAATGGAAAGTGGATACAAGACAAGTGGCCTGCCAGACTACAACATCTACATATCAACATGAAGGAGATGTTAGCAGTCCAGTTTGCATTAATAGCTTTCAAGGATTTACTTCTTCCAGGGCAGGTGTTGATTCTAACAGACAACACAACTGTCATGTGGTACATCAACAAGCAAGGGGAACACATTCTTATCCTCTATGCAGGCAAGCAATGATTTTGTGGGAGACTGCTCCCAGTTTACAACTAAGTCTTCACGCAAGGTTTCTGCCGCCCGCACAGAACTCCTTAGCAGATGTGTTAAGCAGACAAATCATGGATCCCCACGAGTGGAAACTGGATCTTCATGTATTTCAGAAATTGACAGTGTCCTGGGGAACTCCAGACATAGATCTGTTCGCTTCTCCACTAAACCACCAGCTGCCAAAGTTTTGCACAAAGGTTTCATCCCACAGCTTGGAAAGTGGATGCTCTTTCTTTCAGTTGGAAAAATCTTCATGTGTATGCCTTTCCACCTCTGCCTCTCCTCCCAAAGGTACTTCTGAAGGTCAGACAGGACAAGCCAAGGATGATTTTGATAGCTCCAGATTGGCCTCGACAGCACTGGTACCCACTACTGAGAAGTCTAGTACGGAAGCCTCCATGGCCTTTGCCTTTGATTCCACATCTGTTGTCCCAGGAGGACAGTCATTTGCTCAATGTCAAACTTCACTCTCTTCACCTAACAGCATGGCATATTCTGTTTTAAACCATAGAGGGTCTCAACTTCCACAACAAGTTTTGAATGTGATTTTGGAAGCTAGAAGGCCTAGTACAAGGAAAGTGTACGCAGATAAATGGAAGAGATTTTTATTTTGGAGTGCAGCTAAGGATTTGGATGTTTCTGAGCCTGATTTAAGTGTGGCTCTTCAATATCTTACTGAGTTATTGGACAAAGGTTTGTCCTTCTCTTCTATTAAGATTCATGCTGCAGCAATTTCAGCTCACTACGATTGTGACCCACCGTTGTTTTCTCATCCTTTATTCAAGCAATTTCTTAGAGGGGCAAAGAATATAAGACCCCCACGAAGAGCTCCTACTCCTGCTTGGGATCTCAATTTTGTGTTGGAGAAACTCACTCTACAACCTTTTGAGCCTGCAGCTACTGCTGAGTTGAAATATTTGTCATGGAAGACTGCTTTTTTGTTGGCCATTACCTCTGCAAGAAGGGTTTCTGAATTGCAGGCTCTTATGGCAGTTGAGCCTTTCTTAATTTTCCACAAGGATAGGGTATCTTTGCGTACTAATCCTTCCTTTGTGCCTAAAGTGGTTTCTAGTGTGGCTTTAAACCAAACTATTCATTTGCCTACTTTTTATGCAAATCCCCAAACTAAAGGGGAAAAGATTTTGCACACTTTAGATGTTCACAGGCAGTTGCGATATTATTTGGATAGAACTAAAGGGTTCAGACAATCTCAGCAGTTATTAGTTTCTTTTGCTTTGTGCTCTCAGGGCAAGCCCGTGTCAAAACAAACTATTTCTAAGTGGATTGGATTTTGCATTGCTTTCTGTTATTCCCATCATGGCAGAGATTCCAGCTGGGATTAGGCCTCATTCCACTAGGGCTACTGCCACTTCAACAGCTTTTTTGAGGGGGGTGGCTACTAAGGATATTTTAGAGGCAGCCACTTGGAGTTCAGTGCATACCTTCTCTAGGCATTACCACCTTCCATTGTACTCTAAATCCAGGGCTGGTTTTGCCACTGCTGTGTTGCAGGGCATTTTGGCAGCTCCTGCTTCATTATAGTTTAGCCATCCTCCCTTACCTCTGCTTTGGGATTCTACCCAAGTGTTAGGACTGCAGCAATGTGAGATGAAGAACATAGTACAATTTTGTACCTACCATAAATGTAGATGTTCGAAGATCCACATTGCTGCAGTCCAATTTACCCTCCCTCCTTCCCCTCTGTTGTTTGAGGTGGTTGTGTGGGTTGGGTTATCCATCTGAGGTATATTGCATTTTGTATATTGCATTTTGTATGTATTGTATATATTATACATATTTTTGGTGTTAGGCTAGTTGGTTGTTTAGTTGTGGTCTATGGGTTTGGACCTTTCTTTTTAGGGTCTTCTGACATCTGGGGCAAGAAAAGACTGAGGATATGACGTCGGTCATGCGCATTTGTACCCTGACGTTCTGATATCAGTCAAATGCGCCCTGACCGACGTCAGCCTTATACTCTGATATTCGGGCCAACCGAGGGACAGCGGACTACCCAAGTGTTAGGACTGCAGCAATGTGGATCTTCGAACATCTACATTTATGGTAGGTACAAAACTGTACTTTTCCCCTTCTGGCAGAAAAACACCACAGACCAATGGGTATTATCCATTATTCAGAAAGGATACTTTCTATCCTGGAAACAAATTCCCCCCCTGGAAAGGCATTCCATTTCCCTAAAAAAGCCAATACCATCTCCTTCCACTGTCAGACCTGCAACAACAAGGCACAATAGATCCTCTTCCCACAGGACAAGAAGGAAAGGGATTCTACTCCAGTCTATTCCTGGTACCTCGAAAGGACGGCCCCTGGAGACCCATTTTGTTTTACTTCTTCCTAAACCTTTATCTGCAGGTACCATCCTTCAAAATGCTTTCTTTCCTCATTCTCTTACCCCTCATACCCTCAAATGCTTTCATGGTCACCTTGGACCTAAAAGATGCTTACCTGCACATTCCCATCAGGGTCTCTCAGACATTTCCTACGTTTCTCTGGGCCATCCTCGCATTTTCAATTTACGGCCTTGCCCTTTGGCTTATCCACTGCCCCAAGTGTGTTTACAAAGTGCCTAGCTCCAGCCATTGCCTTCTGCAGGACCCAAGGAATCCAGATTTACCCATATCTGGAAGACATCCTTATCCTAGCACAGTCAGAAGATTCCTTCTTAAGACATCTACACTTTATGTCCCTACTACAAAGTCTAGGGGTTCACCCCAAACCTCAAGAAGTCCTCCCTGAACCCGAACCAAGGACAAAGCTATTCCTAGGTTGCAGAATCAATGCAGAACAAACGAAAGCCTTTCTCCCACAGGACAAGGTTCTCTCTAACTTCCCACTTCCAGGAAGTCTTGTTCTCCCAGACAGTCACTGCAAGGCAATTCCTTCGACTCCTGGGATTGATGGCAGCAACCATTCCCATGCTACCATTGGCCAGAATGCATATGGGAAAACTGCAATGGGAACCTCAAAAATACTTGGTCACAACACTAAAATCACTTGGAACAAGTTATTCCCCTTCTTCCCTGTTTAAAGAAGGAAATCATTTAGTGGATTCAACAAGTACAACTAAACCCAGGGCTTCCACTGCAGCCCCCTCAACCCACACAAATATTGCATACAGATGCCTCAGACACAGGTTGGGGAGCCACTTTGCACTCTTAAGAGTCCAAGCCCAGTGGCATCCTCCCATGAAAACCAAACACATCAATGCAAAGGAGATGACAGTTCTTTTAGCTCTACAAACCTTCCTACCCCTACTGTTACCAGGTCCTCTTCTGATAGTGATGGACAATACCACTGTAATGTTGTACATCAACAAACAGGGAGGTACCAAGGCATACCAATTGTGCATACTAGCCCTACTAATTTGGGACCTAGCATCCCAGCACAACCTATCCCTGCAAGCCAGCTACATCCCTTCACAGGACAACAAACAAGCAGACGACCCGAGCAGAACATCCTCTCCACAACACGAATGGATGCTGGACAGGACAGTTTTCCTAGACCTAGTCCACCGGTGGGGCACTCCACAAATAGACCTGTTTGCCTCCCCCCCAGAACAGGCCAAGCCTGGAGAGTAGATGCCTTCATTTTCACCTGGGAGGGGAAGTTCCTGTATGCCTTCCCTCTGATTCAGAGAGTCCTCCTGAAAATCAAGAAGGACAAACCAAAAATCTTGCTAGTGACTCCCTACTGGCCAAGGCAGCACTGGTTCCCCCTTCTATACAATTAGCCAAGGGCAAGTTAACCCCACAAGGTAGACCTTCTGACACAAGACAAAGATACTCTTCTACACCCACACTTGCAAATACTATCCCTGACTCTGAGTTATAAATTACTAACCTCATTCAGACACCAATATTCAGGGGACGTGCCATCAGTCCTGAGGGAGGCCAGGAAGCCCACTACTAGAAAATCATACATTGCTAATTGGGAAAGATTTACTCAATGGTGTCTGGGACAGGAAAGGGACCCTTACGAGGCTGACACCCCCCTAGTCCTCTCATATATGGGTCTACTTATAAAGGGTGGGCTCTCCTATTGATCAATGAAAGTGCACCTCTCCGAATTATCAGCCTGCTTACCTCTAGATCCTCCCTTGTTAGCCAGGCTACATGTGAAACTCTTCATTAAAGGGGTCTTGCACATCAGACCACCTAAGAAACCTATACCTCCTCCATGAAACCTGAACTTCATCCTGGAAAGATTCACCCAGCCCCCTTCAAACCGGCTAATACAGCCCCTCTACAGTTTTGTACTTCGGAAAACAGTACTGTTAGTGGCTATTACTTCTGCCAGAAGGGTTTCAGAGTTATAAGCCTTAATGGCATGATCACCTTACATCATTTTTCATAGTGACCGGGTCACTCTCATGAGAACTAGCCCTTCCTTCATACCCAATGTAGTCAATGACTTATCTCTAAATCAATCCATTCACCTACCCAATTTTTTTCCCCTCTCCCAATAACCAAGGAGAGAGGATACACAACTCCCTAGATGTCCACAGGCAACCAAGGTTTTACCTGCGCAATACTAAAATCCAAACACCTCTTTGTATCTTTCCACCCCAGGGCACTGGGCAAGGCAGTCACCAAACCAACCATTGGATCCTGGATCAGAAAGACTAATCTGTTTCTGCTACCTACACCACAGGAAAAAACCTCCCGTTGTGGTTAAGGCACACTCCACAAGAGCAGTGGCTACTTCCAAGGCCTTCCAAAAAGGCATGGACACTGCTTCCATTATGGAAGCAGCTATATGGTCCACTGTACACTCTTTCACCAAACATTACAAATTGGACCGAATCTCCAAAGCACGTGCAGGATTTGCCAAGGCAATCCTACAAGGCCTTGTGGAATCCTCTTCTGCATCCTCCACCCTTTCATCAAACTAAGCTGTGGTACTCTCCCACACCAAGAATACTGCAACATAGGAATAGAAGGACATAGAATAGTTGTGTAAAATCTTACCATAACCATAGATGTCCTTCTCTTCCATGTTGCAGTATTCCTTCCCACCCACCTTTCGCCATCAGACTCTTCCTGTATAACTGCTCCCTGATGGCCCTCTCCATTACAGAAGAGACCCAGGGTATTATACATGTCACCTTTGGCAGCCTATCCTGTTGGACCATCTACTTTACCTGCTTAGCTTCAAGTTCTGAGGATTGTGCGTGCAGATGTCACACACAGGATCCCTGGTTTATGGCCCTACGTGTGACGTCCCACGCAGCTGCAACAGCCAAGCTGTTTATAGGAGCCGACATATGGGTCACCTGAAGGCAGGAAATCCCACACCAAGAATACTGCAACATGGAAGAGAAGGACATCTATGGTTATGGTAAGATTTTGTACAACTATTCTTTCCTCCTCTTCAAAAATGGGGAGTGCAAAGTCACCCCCTTATGGTAAGAACTCTCTGACTTTACATTTCCACCTCTTACTTCTGCCCACCTGCTTATGCCCCTAGGAGGAAAACTCTCCTTCCATGCAAGCAACTGGGCAACTATTACCAATGACCAATAGGTCCTCAACATAGTGTCCCAGGGATAAAAATGTTATTTCCACACTCCGGAAACCCGAAAAGGGTTCCCAAATCTTCCTCCAAACCAGTGGGCAGAGGCCAAAAAGCAAGTCCTTTCCTTGCTCTCGATTAGGGCAATACAGCATGTTCCTGCAGAACAGATGGGCCAAGGTTTCAACTCCAGACTCTTCCTGGTACCCAGAAAAGAGGGCACATGGCGCCCCATCCTCTATCTGTCCATTCTAAACACCTTTCTGGTGATACCAAAATTCAAAGTGCTCACCCTCCAGCAGCTTCTACCAATGCTTTCCAAGGATGCTTGGATGGTTCATTGTGTTACCTTGCTGCAGTCATCACACTTGGGTTATCCTGCCTTCAGGCGGTCCCGCAGTCGGCCCGAATTCCAAAGTCTTGGTCCGGCGTCGGTTGCTGTTGCTTCTTCCCTGATGTCAGTGTGCCAGGGGTATACAAGAGGCATCCAACGCCATTTTCTTCAGTCTTTCTTGCCGCGCGGTAGCAGAATTAGTTAGCAAGTGCTGGTCGGCGACGCCTGAGATTTTCGAATAGAGTTTCAGTCCGAAGTCTTCAAAGCTAAGTACCCCGTTGGGGAACCTTTTCTTGCCTCAGTCCGATGTCAGAAAAAGTTAATTGCATTTCTTGTGGGAAGTGAATACCTCATAAGGACTTTCATTCTTACTGTATACCTCGCCTAGGCCCAGACCACGACGTCACTGGTTGTCGGTTTTTGTGCTAGGCTCAATAAGCAAACTATAAAGCGACGCTTAGATTCAGCACTACACTACTTCGGTAGAAAATTTTATTACACTATGCCGTCGGAGCAACAGACTACCAGCATGCATAAAAAACGCAGAGATAGACAGGCAGCCTAGATCCAAGCCAGACTCAGAGGCCTCGGCTGGGCCGCCGGTCCTCCAGTTTTCAGTGAGGCGCCTACGCAGCCCCTGGCTACCGCAGAATTGGAACCCCAGACCGCTTCGGATTCTCTAGCAGAGAGTTCTATGCCGACGCAGTCATTTTCTTTAGGCCCTACCAACAATATTGCAGAAGGAGAAGCCGGTGCTTTAGAAACACCTTCGGTTTCAGAAGGTGTCTTCAGACAGACTACTCTCACCATAAAATCTTATGCTAAGCTTAAGACTCCTTTAAAACCAAAAAAGACTGCACTTCAGTCTCCAGTTCAAGGCCCTATGCCTAAGAAACAGATGCTTAAAATGGCTGAAGATTTGATTCCTTTAATCAGGGCCCCCCCCCCCCCCGACAAAAGGCCTAGACAAGAGGAGGATTATGCCTCCTCTGATCAAGTGTCTATTTCCTCAGATCCTTTGAGGAACAGGTATACTCCATTCACCTTTATGAAGATTCTAATGCTGAAGATTCCATTCCCTCAGCTGCTCCACCTGAAGACTATTCCTTTGGGGAAACCTTACATACCATGAGGGAGCATTTGCACTGGGAAGGCCAGGACTACTCTGACTCAAAGAAAAGGCTCTGGGAGTTTCTTTTACTCCCCCAGCACAGACCACTTGCTATCCCCCCAGTTTTAGACATTGTGGATGATGTGTATTTAGAATCTAGTCTAAATCCAGATTCTCTGCCTCCTGCTCCAGCCAAAGCAGATAGATACTATAGAGTGCCTGACTCGCACAAATTCCTTTACAAAAGTCCTGTTGCTGATCCAGAGACAATCTCCCAGGGTCCCAAAGGGGCTAAGGCTTCTTTGGCTAAAAATCCTGTACCCTCTGAAAGGGACTCCAGAGCACTAGATAGGTGGGGGAAGAAAGTTTACACCTCAGCTACTCTGGCTATGAGAGCACTAAATTGTCAATTTCACATGCTTAAATACCAGCAATTCCTAATGTCTCAAATAAAACAAAAGATGAGCACGCACCCTCAGTCTGAATTCAAGGAAATGCAGGATCTGTTGCATGCAGCTGAACAGGCGGGCAAATATACTCTGCAATGTGGATTTGATTACTTAGAAGCTTCCTGTAGAGCAGCTGTTACTGGGTCTGTTATACGTAGGCATGCTTGGTTAAAGGAACAGAGTCTGCCTGATCATGTTAAAACAGTTACTAGATGCACCCTTACAGCAGGATGTCTTATTTGGGGTTAAAGCAGAAGAGGTTTTAGAGAAAATGGAGGATCAGGCAAAATCTATGCAGACTGTCAGATTTCTTACAGGTACAGCCCCCACGTTTCAGCAGAAATTGGCCAACAAAAAATTGGTCCTTTCCAGCTTCTGACAGACCACAGAGGGGTAAATACAAGCACAAATCCCTTAAAACCTCGCCAATGGGGCACTGCAACACAGAAGGGAGAAAACAGGTCCCAAACTACTAGAAGGCAAACACAGTGACTTGAACCTCAAACTGCCAAGCAAAACTCTCTTGGCAGCTCCCTTGGGAGGAAAATTAGCACTTTTTGCAGACAACTGGTGCATCGTCACAGAGGACAAATGGGTCCTAGACATCATCTCACAAGGATACAGATTCCATTTCCACACCTTGCCAAGGAAAAAAGGAATGCCAAACCTGCCACAAAATCAATGGGTAGAGGCACAAAAACAAATTAAGCTCTCCTGGACATGAGCCATTCAGCTGGTATACCTACACAGGAGCAAGGCCAAGGATTTTACTCCAGGCCCTTTCTAGTCCCCAGAAAGGACAATGCTTGGAGACCCATTCTGGACCTTTCAATTCTAAACACCTTCTTGCAAGTACCCAAATTCAAGATGCTAACACTACAGCAGCTTCTTCCCATGTTGGGCAAGAAAGCTTTGCTAGTAACGTTGGACCTCAAGGAGGCATACCTGCATGTCCCGATCAGACAAAATTGCAGAAGATACCTCCGCTTCATTGCAGGTTCAACCCATTACCAATTCTCTGCACTGCCCTTTGGCTTATCTACTGCACCCAGGTTCTTCACAAAATGCCTGCCACCGATAATTGCATACTGCAGACAGAGGAATTCATATATACCCATACCTGGACGATTGCCTCATCCAAGCAGAAAGACATTCCTGTGTGCCAGCTTGAATACAACGGCCCAGATGGCTTACCTGACGCCAGACAAACTACAACTAACTCAATACTTCAAAACAATGGCAACAAAGACCCAACTCCCTGCAAGAAAAATTCTGCAGACCTTGGGCTTCATGGCATCTTGCATACTACTAATACTATTTGCATAACTGCATATGAGGAAATGGTACCTAAAAAGCGTATGGACTCAACACAGCCACAGCTTGGAATCAATTATACCTCTCATTCCCTGCCTTCAGCAGGAGTTTCTATGGTGGTCACAGGCATGTCACCTCAACAAGGGTCAGCCTTTCACCTTACCCCCAGCCAGGCAAACTATGACAACAGATGCATCGGACTATGCCTGGGGGGCACACATGGCAGGATGGTGCGTTCAAGGCATATGGACGGCAGATCAGTCAAAAAGAAATGCTAGCTGTACAGAATGCCCTGATAGCCTTCAAGGACCTCTTACATCCAGGACAGCTTATAATATGGACAGACAACACCACAGTAATGTGGTACATAAACAAGGGGGTACACACTCCTACCCTCTATGCAGGCAAGCAGTGACCTTGTGGAGCACAGCACTGGCTTACGAAGTTCAGTTACAGGCTCAATTCCTGCCAGGAAAAAAACACATTGGCAGACGACCTAAGCAGAAACATCATGGATCCCCACGAGTGCAAACTGGATCCACAAGTATTTGCAATGATGACTCAAAAATGGGGGCACCCAGACATAGACCTGTTTGCCAGCCCCCAAAACTGTCCGCTAACAAAATTTTGCACAAGGACATTTCACCATCAAGCTTGGAAAGTGGACGCGCACTCATTCAGTTGGCAAATGCTGATAGTATATGCCTTCCCTCCATTGCCCCTTCTCACAAAGGTGCTGCTGAAAGCCAGGATGGAGAGACCCCAAATGATACTCATTGCCCCAGACTGGCCACGCCAGCACTGGTACCCACTATTAAGGAATATGGCCCAGGGCCCACCATGGATTTTACCACAAATTACTCCTCTGCTCACACAGCAAGAGTCAGATTCTACACAGCCAACTCAAAACCTTAAATTTGTCTGCATGGCAAGTCACCTAAGCGACCAGCCAGCTCCTCTTTCACAAGCTGTTATGGATGTTATCCTGGAGGCCAGGAGGCCCAGCACCAGGAAAGCCTACTCGGATAAATGGAAAAGGTTTTGCGCCTGGAACCAAGCTAAAGGCCAAAATACCCTTCAGCTGGACATGCCTCCGATTCTACAATATTTAACTGAGATGTTACACAAAGGGCTTTCTTTTTCATCTATTAAAATCCATGCCTCAGCTCTTTCAGCTCAGTACAACACGGATCCTCCTTTATTTTCACATCCACTTCTAAGGCAGTATCTCAGAGGGGCCAAAAACATTAGGCCTCCCAGGAGAGCGCCAACACCAACTTGGGACCTCAATTTTGTTCCGGAAAAACGTAGCCAGCTTTCTCAGCTGACTTAAAGTTTATATAATGGAAGACTGCCCTGCTGCTAGCAATTACTTCAGCCAGAAGAGTCTCGGAGCTACAGGCACTAATGGCAGTAGAGCCTTTCCTCATTTTTCATCAAGACAGAGTTTCTCTACGAACTAACCCCTCCTTTATGCCAAAGGTGGTATCTAGTGTGGCTCTGAATCGAACCATCCATTTACCCACCTTCTTTCCAAAACCACAGAACAAAGGAGAAAGACTCCTGCATTCCTTGGACATTCATAGGCAATACGTTACTACTTGGATAAAACTAAGGTTTTCAGAAAATCTGACCAGCTTTTGTATCCTGTGCTACAACATCACAAAGAAAGGCTATCTCAAAACAGACCATTTCCAAATGGATAGGAAATTGCATACGTTTTTGCTACACCCATCATGGAAAACCAGTTCCTGCTAGCAGAAGGCCCCACTCTACCAGGGCAGCAGCTACATCTACAGCCTTCCTTAGGGGGTGCCAACAAAGGATATTCTGGAAGCTGCAACTTGGAGTTCAGTACATACCTTCACTAAACACTATCACTTCTTACTTTACTGTAAGACTAGGGCTGGCTTCGCCACTGCAGTTTTGCAGGGCCTTCTAGCCTCCTCTAACCCTGTTTGACTCCACCTCCCATCCTTAGCTTTGGGATTCTACCCAAGTGTGATGACTGCAGCAGGGTAACACGATGAACATAGTACAGTTTTGTACCTACCATAAATGTAGATGTTCGAGTGTATACCCTGCTGCAGTCCAGGTAACCCTCCCTCCATCCCCTATGACCTAACTAAAAACTTTCAATACCTTAATCTGATACAACCTTTGTGGTGTATTTGCTTATAGCTGGAGGGATGTTTTGTTTGTGCTAAACTTTTATTATTGGTACTGTCTACTGACCACCTTTTGGGGGGCACCTGACATCTGGGGCAAGAAAAACTGAAAATGGCAGATGCCTCTTGTATACCCCTGGCGCACTGACATCAGGGAAGAAGCGACAGCAACCGACGCCGGACCAAGACTTTGGAATTCGGGCCGACTGCGGGACCACCTGACAGCAGGATAACCCAAGTGTGATGACTGCAGCAGGGTATACACTCAAACATCTACATTTATGGTAGGTACAAAACTGTACTTTAGCCACCCTACACCTAAAAGAGGCCTACCTACACATCCCAATCAGGGAATCCTGCAGGAAATACCTATGTTTCAAGGCAGGATCTATGCACTTTCAGTTCTGTGCACTTCCCTTTGGCTTTTCCACTGCTCCCAGAGTTTTCACAAAATGCCTGGCCCCTGCCATTGCTTTTTGCAGACAAAGAAATATTCTAATTTACCTGTACTTAGATTGCTTGATTCAGGCAGTCAGGAAAAACCTGTTACAGCACCTGACTTTTGTAAAGGACCTACTGACCTCCCTGGGGTACACCAACAAAAAGAAATCAAAACTAGTCCCCCCACAAAAAAAATTATTCCTGGGAGCAAGCCTGGACACAGCATCCCAGATGGCATTCCTTACTCCAGAAAAACAAGCCTACCTGACAGGTTACTTCTCTCAACTAGCCACCAGAACCCAATTATCTGCAAGGAAAATCCTGCAAGCACTAGGGTTCATGCATCCTACTCATTCCATATGCCAGACTGCATATGAGGAAGTTACAATGGTACCTATAAAGCCTTTGGTGTCAACACTTTCAAGACCTGGAAACTCTCATACCAATGATACCTTGTCTAAGGAAAGGTTTTCTTTGGTGGGTAGCAGCTTGCAACCACAAGGGACTCTCCTTCTCACAGCCCCATGACACCCAGACCCTCCCCACAGACTCATCAGACTGTGCCTGGTGTGCACACCTGGATGGCAGGTGCATTCAGGGCCATTGGAGTCCAAATCAAAATACATCTGTACATCAACCAAAGAGATGCTAGCTGTTCAGTACACCCTGACAGCCTTCAGACCCCTACTTTCCCCTGGGCCTCTACTGATCAAAACAGACACCACCACAGTGATGTGATACATCAGCAAGCAGGGAGGGACTCGCTCTTAATCTCTCTGCAGGCTTGCCATGACCCTTTGGCACACTGCCTCAGCCATGCAGCTACACCTGCTAGCACAGTTCCTGCCAAGCTCTCTAAACTTTCTGGCAGACAACATAAGCAGAAACCTAGTAGACCACACGAGTGGCAGCTAGACCACAGAACCTTTACCCTTGTAACCCAGAAATGGTGCACCCCGAAGGTTGACCTCTCTGCCTCCCACTCCAATCAGTTCAGAAAATTCTGCACCAGAGAACCTCACAGAAAGGCCTGGAAAGTGGATGCTTTATCCTTCCAGTGGGTAAACGTCTCTTGTCTATGCATCCCCCCCCTACCACTCCTATCAAGGTTACTGCTTAAAATAAGGGAGGAAAAACCGAGGGAAATTCTGATTGCCCCAGAATGGCCACGCCAGCACTGGTACCCACTGCTGTGCAACCGGTCACCCCTGCCACCTACTTCAGATCCCAATACTCCTGACCTAGAGGAATGGAGAATTCATGCATCCCCAATTGCAGACCCTCAGCCTGGCTTATTCCCTGACCATCCCTCAAGCTGCCAGCCTAAGCAAACAATTCCTAGATGTTGTGTGAGTCCAGACTTCCCAGCAGTAGGAAATCCTATGCTGACAAATGGAAAAAGTTTTGCACCTGGATCCAGGCTAAGGGAGCCGGAACGGCATAGCCCTCCCTACCTCTCATCCTGGATTACCTGGCAGACATGCTACACAGGGGTCTATCCTTCTCTTCTATTAAAATTCATGCCTCTGCTATCTCTGCTCATTACAGGACAGAGCCACCTCTCTTCTCACACCCTCTCATCAAATGATTCCTAAGAGGGGCTAACAACTTAAGGCCACCCAGAAGAGCTCCTACCCCAGCTTGGCATCTTACCTTTATGTTGGAAAAGCTCACCCAGCCCCCCTTTGAACCTATAGCTTCAGCAGAGTTAAAAATTTCTCTTGGAAGACTGCCTTGCTTCTGGCCATCACTTCAGCTAGAGTATCAGAGCTACAAGCACTCATGGCTGTAGAGCCCTTCATCATTTTCCATGCTAACAGTCTCACTCAGGACTAACCCATCCTTCATGCCTAAAGTGGTGTCCAGTGTGGCTCTCAACCAATCCATACATTTGCCCACCTTTTTCTCTAACCCACAAAACAAGGGAGATTCTGCACTCTCTAGATTTGCACAGACTGCTCAGATTCTATCTGGACAGGACTAAATCTTTTAGAAAAACTGATAATTGCTAGTCTGCTTCCCAACAGGATCAGAGGGCAAGGCCATATCCGAACAATTTCCAAATGGATAGCACACTGCATCCATTTCTGCTACGACAGCACAGAAAACCACCCCCAGTGGGGGGGGGGGGTCAGGAAACATTCCACCAGGGCAACCTGCACCTCTGCAGCCTTTCTCAGAGGGGTCCCCACCAAGGACATCCTGGAGGCTGCAACATGGACATCTGTTCATACCTTCAAGTATTGCTACCTGCCTATCTTCAAGTCCAGGGCAGGCTTTGCCACTGCAGTCTTGCAGGGCATGCTAGCTAGCCCAGTCGTCTTGACTGCCTCCACCCATTTCTTCAGCTTTGGGAATCAACCCAAATGCGATGACTGCAACAGTGAAACGAAGACCCATAGTACAATTGTGTACACTTACCATAAATGTAGATGTTAGTGTATTCACTGTTGCAGTCCTGGTTTCCCTCCCTCCACCCCTCTTGTCTCTGTTTTTTTTTTTTTGGTACTTACTTTCTACTGGTGTTCTTCCACCATAATCTAGATCCCTATTTGGGGGGGGGGGGGGGGGGCTCCTGACAGGGCAAGAAAAACTGATGTGATGGCGTCGGCTGCCTGAATTTATACCACTGACAACTTGACGTCAGTCCTGGAGTGACAGCAACCGATGCAGAAATACTAAGCCTCTGGTATTCGAGCCGACTGAGGGCTACCCTTGGCAGGATAACCCAAATGTGATGACTGCAACTGAAGCACGAAGAACATCAAACATTGATGCTTATAACTATTAATGCCTTAGAAGTAGGAAAACCATGACTTTTTGCTATACAACTCTACCTGCTATATGGGACATGTCTACATTGTATAGTTTATGCAAGTTAATCTTTGTTAGTTCTAACCAATGTATGTATTCCAAAACTGTAATTTATCTGTGTATGTACTTAGATGCCATGGTGCAACTTTATATATGTATTCTAATGTATAAGTATGGAGCTTTTCTTCCTGGGCCTCCATTGAAAACTGTTTGGTTATTTGACCCAGTCGGACTATCCAGGTCAACAAATGTCAAACTAAAAAGTTCAGTCTTTCAAAAACTCACTTGTCTTTCCTTTTTGGGTTGTAGCATGTGAAAAGCTACGAATGGAGCAAAAAGGTATGGAAACGGGCCACATTTATTGAAAATCATTTACTGTTCAAGGCAAAGCTTTAATATTCAGAACTGTGAATGTGAAATTGTTCAATCTCGCTGTTTGTTCTTGCACACGGGTTCGGAGCCGATCCTCGGCTCCGAGTCGGCCGCATCACTAGCTCGCATCTTCGAGAAAGCTCGAGGCACAGTAATATCCCATGATCCTCCGGTGCTAACCCTCAGATCTAGTTTGCCGCTAGCAGCAGATCGCATCGAGAGGCTCGGACCAGTACAATTTTTACTATTTTTTTCTTGTTAAATATAGGTAATTTTTTTATATTCTTATAATCTTTATCTTAATATTTGATAGCTTCATATATATAGTAGTTGTGTGACTAGTTTAGGTAGTTTGTTACCTTAAAATTATTAGTAAGGGCCTTAGGCCGTTTTTTGTCTAAGAACTTACAGTATTTAAAGGAAAGTTAACTTTTTCTATTTTATTTTTTCTTTCAAAAATATATATACATATATCTCAGTGTGCTTTGGTGTGTTTTTTTACATTTATTTATATATATATATATATATATATATATATATATATCTGATATTGTAGTTAGAAATTTTTCAATATAGTGCTGTCTTTTTTTTAGTAGAATGTCAGAAAAGACTAAAAGGGATTTAAAAGGTGTCAGTGTGGACAGAAGATGTCCATTACTGACCACCCCTCATCCTGCGTCTACTGTCTTGGCCCTCTCCACTTGCAGGAAGACTGTTCCATCTGTCATTCCTTTAGTGGGAAGGTCATGCTGGAGAGACGCAGGAAGTTGGTGGACAGAGGTTTAATCAAACCTGAGTTTCAAGAGGCCCTGGACAAGGCTGAACAGGTTTCGAAGTCTTCGAAGGGGTCGAAGTCTTCAAGAGTGTCGGAGCCCAAGTCATCGGCTCCGAGCACCTCTTTTCAAATTCGGACACCGGCTCCTATACTTCGGTGCCGGGTGTCGAGACCTTATCTCTGCACGAGGCTCAGGTCTTGGAGCCAGTATCAGAGGTACCACAGTCTACTATCCTTCGCTCGGTGACGGCTTCGATCCCTTCGACCCGTTCTTAGAGGCCACTTTCCGACTCCGATGTGGACAGAGTGGTACAGAAGCTTATGGAGAACTCGGCTTTGTCAAAATTAATCGAGGTTTCGTCCCAGTTGGTTTCGAAACTCAAAGCTATTCCAGTTCCCTAGACACTTCCTCCTCCGAGACCCGTCGAGTCATCGGTGTTAGGAGTCGGAGAACCGATGATTGTAGAGCCCTTGGTGCCGAAGCCTCCAGTAGTGCTATTGGCTCCATTGACCTCGACTCCTTCGGAACCAGCCGGAGAGTCTCGGAGCCGAACATCTTTCCTGGGTTCCTGGGGGGATATTCGAACCGAGATTTCGGTTCCGACTCTTCCTCTCGGTGCCTCGGCTCAGATCAGTTTGGATCCGTCCTCTGTGTCGGAGCCCGTGGTTCCGATTCCGGAGAAACTACCTCCTTCTTCGGATCGGGTCGGATCTTTGGGTCAGGGAACCGGTGCCTTTGACATCATGAGGAAGGTCTTGTCGGATCAGACACATACTTCATCGGTTTCTTTATCTCCTTCCCCAAAAGGTCCGCGTTCTGCTTCTGTGCCTTTGGTACCTACCAAGCGTCGAGACCCAATGCCTCAGAAGTCCCCACAGGATGACTCTGGTTCCTCAGATGCATCCCCAGAAGCTCCCACTGAGGATGTTCCGAGGAAACGACTGTGCAAGAGGAGGCACATAGATTCCCCACAGGAATCTCTTACATCTGATACTGATTTAGATGAAACAGAAGGGTCCCCACGGTCCACCTCTGAGGATGTTTCTTTTGCAGACATTTTGGAAATCCTGAAGCAGAGGGGACTGGCAAACCCTTACCCCTTCTGCAGATGAATCTGTTTTACTGAAGGCATTTGGGACTCTACCTTCTACCTCCTGGGTGACTCCTCCCTTTGACGATCTCATGGATCTAGTAGCTCTGAGGGCTTGGGAAACACCTGATACAGTGGAACCAGTCCCGCGTAAACCCAACAAATACATGACAGCTCCCCAAGCCTATCTTACAAAAGGAGTTCCCGTAGACACTATGGTGGTGGCGGCGACCACTAAGAAAGAGATGTCTGAATCATCTTCCTCTGTCCATCCTCCTAATAAGGATTCTAGGACAATGGACAGATATGGGAAGCGCATATTTAGTTCGGCGACTTTTTCCATCCGATCGCTCAACTACCTTACGCATTTTACGCATTTACAAAGAGATCTCATTAAGGAATTAGGAGATACTCTTCAGGGACACACAGATGCTGCTGTCGCCGAGAAAGTGACAGCGCAACTTAACACCCTAAATTCCATAGTCAAGTCGTCCATGAGGCTGATTTCATACGCAGCCGAAGGATCGAGTAGAGCGGCAGCTTCAGCGATTGCACTGAGAAGACAATCCTGGTTGTGCTTATGTTCCTTTGCGGAAGCCTTTAAGTCTTCCTTTGCCAATGCCCCCTTTGATGGTGCCTCCCTGTTTGGGCCCAAAGTAAGGGAGACTCTCACGAGGTGTGAACAAGAAGGGAAGATCCTGTCTGCCGTAGAGGTCCGTTTTTCCGTTCCATCTAGACCCTACCCTAAAGGGCAACGAGGAGGAAAGATGTGGTTCCGAAAGACTCTGGGATCTTTTCAACACACCCAAAGTGACGCCCCCTCCAGAGGCAGGGGAGGGGGAAGAAATGGAAGACGCCGCCCAGCCAGCAGAGGGGGTCTGCAAAATCAGGGTGACAGAGACCTTCTCTAGAAAACCCTTCCAGCACTCCTGAGTGCAGGCCCGGCTGTCCTACTCTGGAGGCAGTCGGGGGTCGCTTGGCTTTATACCCAGAGGCCTGGCTAAATCTTACATCAGATTACTGGGTAAAAAGCATAGTTACCACAGGCTACAACATTCCCTTCATAAAAATACCACCAAACTCCAAAAAACTCCCAGATGTTCCACCCAGTCTGTGAGACCAACCATAGAGATAAGAAGGTTGCTCAGTCATCCAACCAGTCCCAGCGGACCAAATAGGATCCGGAACTTACTCAAGGTTCTTTTTAGTTCCAAAGAAAATATGACTGGAGGCCAATTTTAGACCTCAGCAAGTTAAATACCTTTGTAAAAAAGGAAAAGTTCCGGATGGTCACGCTTCAGTCAATCCTCCCTTTTCTGCAAAAGGGCGACTGGATGTGCTCTATAGTTTCCAGACTCATACTACCATATCAAAATGGCCAGGGCGTCCAGAGATCATTTGCGCTTCCAGCTGGGAGCCAGTTATTTCCAGTTTCGCGCTCTGCCCTTTGGTCTCACCTCAGCCCCCAGGGTGTTCACCAAATGCATGGCAGTAGTAGCGTCTCACTTGAGACTAAAGGGATTCCGGGTGTTTCCTTATCTAGACGACTGGCTCCTTTCTGCCACCACCAAGTGTCGTCTTCTACAAGCCAGGGACTACACCATCAGTCTTTGCTCTTCACTAGGCATAACAGTAAATTTTGGAAAATCTGTCTTACCGCAGTCACAGCGTATCTTATTTATAGGAGCACAGCTAGACACTTCCCTGGCCCAAGTTACTCTCCCCCCATCAAGAGTGTCAGACCTCAGGCACCAAATTTCGCTCCTTCACAACAACAGTCTCTCTGCACGACAAGTATTAAGAGTGCTAGGCTTGATGGCAGCATCCCTTGTAGTTCCTTTAGGCAGAATGCACATAAGGATCCTTCAATGGATGCTATTCGCCCAGTGGTCGTATCTACAACTTCCACTGTCTCACAAGATCTTGATCACGAATTATTGCAAGAAGGATCTCTTGTGGTGGATACACAGTCAAGAGCTAACACTAGGATGACTCTTTGTATTACCCAGTCCGGTAGCAACTCTAACCACGGACGCTTCCCTGATAGGGTGGGGGGGATTCTTTCAGGGACAAACAGTCCAAGGTCAATGGTCCAACATTGGGTACAATCTGCACATCAGTGTTCTAGAGATGAGGGCAGTGTTTCTAGCATTGCAACACTTTCACAAGTCCTTACCTCTGGGAACAGTGACAGTTCAGACAGACAACATGTCAATGGTCTGGTACATAAACAAGCAAGGGGGAACCAGATTTTACCCATTATGCAGAGAGGCCCTCAGAATTTGGCAATGGGCAAAGTCCACTGGACGCTTTCTGATGCAACGCACATCCCGGGGATTTCCAACATAACCGCGGACAGGTTGAGCAGAGCCATCCTGTTCCCTCAGGAGTGGTCCCTCAAACCTCAAGTGGCGGAAGAGATCTTCCGCAGATGGGGCCAGCCTTGCTGCGACCTGTTTGCATCCCCTTTGAATGCCAAATGTAGAAGCTATTTTGCCCGGTTACCCCCCCCCCCAGGGACACACTGGTATACGATTGGCCCCCGGGTCTCCTTTATGCTTTTCCTCCTGTTCCACCAATTCCCAGGTTTTTGCAGAAAGCCAGACATCTGGACAGGACCATGATACTGATGGCCCCATTCTGGCCTCGACAAATCTGGTTTCCCTTCCTTCAATCCCATCAAGTGGAGGAACCATGGATTCTGGACCCGGAGCCAGATCTGTTGACACACTCGTCGGGAGTTCCTCACACCTTCCTCAAGTCCCTCAAAGTGACAGCTTGGCTGCTCCGCTTCCCATCTTAGCCAGGTCGGAGTTACTATCTCCTGCAGTACAACAAATTGTATTTTCTCACAAACCATTTACAAGAAAATTGTACATCAGCAAATGGAACCGTTTTGCGCACTGGGCCTCCAAACAAGGTATAGATCCATTCGGGGCCCCAGTACACAAGATACTAGATTTCCTTTCCTAACTTTTTCAAGAAGGAGCATCAACATCCACTATAAGGGTTCAACTGGCCGCTATATCCAATTTTCATACTGGCCGTAAGGATGGTTCTCTTATGTCCCACAGGCTTTGTAAAGCCTTCATGAAAGGTACTTTTCATCTCCGTCCCCTTTTTCGTAATCCAATAGCACCTTGGAATCTTAATCTCATGTTGTAACAACTCATGTTGCCCCCTTTTGAACCAGCAACCACAACTCCGTTAAAATTGCTTTCGTGGAAAGCACTTTTCCTGGTTGCCATCACTTCAGCCAGAAGAGTTTCAGAGTTACAGGCTCTATCTATCCGACCCCCGTACATGATTTTTCATCCGGATAGAGTAACCTTGCGCACCAATCCATCCTTTCTTCCGAAGGTTTGTTCGATTCAGAACATCAATCAATCCATTGAACTGCCTACCTTCTTTAAAAATCATTCCAGTAAGCTGGAATACACATTGCACAAGTTGGACGTTCACAGACAACTAAGATTTTACTTGCATAGGACAAAAGAGTACAGAAAGTCGGATCAACTATTTGTCTCATATGCTGACCAAAGAAAAGGACAGGCAGTAACGAAGGCTACCTTATCCAAATGGCGCTCAGACTGCATAAATTTCGTATATGCTGAATCCAAACAACAACTTCCTTTCCAACCCAGAGCTCATTCTACAAGGGCGATTGCTACCTCTTCAGCCCATACCGCTCGTTTGCCTTTAGATACCATTTGTGCAGCGGCAACTTGGGCAAAACCACATACCTTTATCGCCCACTACAAGCTAGACAAGAGCTCCAGGGACAGGGCGTTTGGTTCCACTGTACTCAGGAATGTTCTCCCTTGAGCCACCCGGGAAAAAGGAGCTAGGGACGCTACCCGTGTGTAAGAACAAACGGCGAGATTGAACAATTTCACATTAAGAAGTTATGTCTTACCATAACGATCCATGTGAATTGTTCATCTCGCCTTTGTTCTTACATTCCCCCCCTCCATCCCCTGTCCTACGGTCTGGGAGAACGGTTTTAGATTAGATTCCTTTTCAGCCTTTTCTAGGTATGGTTGACATGTTAACATCAGTAATGGCATCTTTTATCCTCTACCTGGCAGTAGGGTTTCAGACAATTTGTAGTATTTGTTCACAAGTGTTTTAGACACATTTCTAAGAGGGATTCTTCTGGTATAGCAAACTAGATCTGAGGGTTAGCACCAGAGGATCATGGGATATTACTGTGCCTTGAGCTTTCTCGAAGATGCGAGCTAGTGATGCGGCCGACTCTGAGCCGAGGATCGGCTCCGAACCCGTGTGCAAGAACAAAGGTGAGATGAACAATTCACATGGATCGTTATGGTAAGACATAGCTTCTTATTTCTTCTCCTGGCAAGCTTTCCAAGCCAGCAAACATCAATACAAGTCAAACATTTTGCAGTGCCAGTGGTAACATGCTCCAAGAAAAGAACCTGTAGCACTCACTCTGATCAAAATGTAGTGTGAGTGGGTTGCTTGGTTGTCATTAAGAGGCTGCTGCATTCAGCAGACTGAGTGGTATGGTCTATTATGAAGAAAGATTCCTGTTTGGATTGATCCAGAATATCTGAATAGCATGTTTGTGGGACAGTTATCCACACTTTGCAGTTAGTGGTCTCTAGAATGCCAGATGTTAAATTTTTGCAGTAGTGGATATAAAACATGGCTCTTGGCACGTGGAACTGGATGCAGCAGGTGGCACATTTGTCTAAATTTAATACGCCGTTAAGAAGGGTAAGTCTGTTAGACTTGTATTTGGTATTTCATCAATACCCATAGGTCTAACAGAGAATTGTGGCGCAAGTAAGTGAAGGCTTTGGTATTCATACCATTTATGTTACTATGGGCTCTGACACAGAGCATCAAAGAAGGCAGTTGCTAAATAGATTGATATTTTAATGTCAAGTGAGAGCAATTGCAAAATCAGTGATACCTCTGAAAATATGGGTTGTGATCCTTAATGTTAAGGAGTGTGAAATGTGATTCAGAACAAAAATTAAACAGACTGTGAGGCCAGGGTAGAAGCGAACATAAGTTCTTAGGAGTGATGCAGTATCTTTCAACACTTGCATCAAAAATGTTTTTCGGGTGTGTTGCGCCCCAGTGCTTTTTGACCAAGTCTCCTCCAATCTGAATCTGCTCAGCCAATATGAGGTTGAGAGCCTTCATGGAATGGTCACCATCCAGACAGAATTGAAGGTTGTTTGTTCCCTGTCAGGCATCCTGGCAATAAGTACATATTGGATAGACCTTAACACCTTTGGGCAAGGGGGCACAAGCACCCCATATCGCAGGAAGGACCACAGAATTTTACCCAGTGTAACTGCATACTTGTTGGTACAGTTGTGATGAGAACTACTGATGATGCAGCTTGGTGGTTGAACACCCACCCCAGGCCATCCCTTGCAGCACTACCTCCTCCTTTGAGGCGTCTTGGTATTAGATGTCCACAGTCATCCTTCATCCTAGGGTAGACACACTCATCCTCCCCATGCCAGATCCAGCAGGTGCCCATGCTAGTAATTAAACTCTGGTCTTGGCTGTAGTCAAGTCTTTGTACTTCTACACAAGTGGAGATGTTGCATCTAATACATTTGAAGTAACTATAAGAAAAGAAGATGTAGTCATGGAATGGAAGTGTGAATGGGAAAAGTTTTGAAGTAATTAAACTAAAATGCTTCATTAAAATAAAATACCATAATGTAAATAAACCAGCTGTTTTGCAAGTAGTTTAGTCAGAGTGGTACAAAAACTGATCCTACCCAAGAATTGTTAATCACCTTAGGGTTAAAAGTATTTACAGATGCTTGAAGCTTAGATAAAAGAGCAATCTTAGTAGAAGTGTACAGATGTGTGAAGTTCCATGAGTATAGCAGATGAATAAAGTCAGAATCTCAAACCGCATACCCTTTCAAAGTATAGTATGAAAGTCTTTGCACAATGCACAGCTTGTGATTACTGAGTGTGTCAGTCTGTCATAAGTAGTGTGATCTGAAAGGGAGATAATGTACTAAATGAAAACAAGAGAAGCCTGAACTAATAGAAGGTTTAGGTATTCTTTGGGTAATGATGCAGTTACTAATGATTGAAAACAAAAGTAAACACATTTCAGATGTTTTTATACAGATTTTGAAAAATAGCTGTTAAAAGGTATTGCCCTGAAAAAGATGGCCGGAGCAAAAATGGTCTGTGAGGGGAGAAATTCCACCTTGACTCTCCTTTCCAAGGTGAAGTTTAGTCCAGGGCTTGATCAAGGCTGATGAAGTAATTAATCCTAATAAGTGAAAGTTGCATGTGGGAATAGCAAAGCATAAGAGCAAGGGTATGCAGTGTTTTGGCTGAGAATATCCCTGAAGGTAGAACCTGCAGTGAATACCACAGACCAAAGGAAGAGATATCTGTAGCAGAATGAGTGCAGGCTTGCTCTAATTCAAAGAAACTGTGCATCTCTTGTGTTTAGATTAATAATCCAAGATGTCCTTCTATTAACATATTGCAATGTTCTTAGTGAGGGATCCTCCGCCTCAGGTGACCTGAATGTCTGGCTCCTGTGCAGAAGCTTAACCCTAGTTGCTGGCAGGTGCGTGGGACGGTCACACGCAGGGCCATAAACCATGGGCCTTAAATGTGACGTCTGCATGTGCACAGACCTCAGAACTTCTCTGCCGCAGTCGAATGTCAGATTGATCGCTTTTCTCCCTGCTCTTGAAGACGTCTACAGGTAAGTACCCCCATTGGGGAAATTCCTTTTCTTACTTGAGCCTTGGCTGTTTGCTGTTATTTAGCCGATGTCCGCTAGAAAGGGGAAATGTAGTTGCATACTTCATATTCCACACAAGGATTCGCATGAACTCTGTTCTGCTTAGGCCAAGAATACGACCACACCACGTGTAGCATCTGAGTTGGTCTTGCCTAAAACCCTGCATAGTCATCTGGCAGCCCTAAAACTCTTGTCTCGAGATTCGGTGTGCTTAGCCCTACGTATGGATCCAGAGTCTATCTTCAAGGCAGAGCCTCCTAAAAAAAAAGCCAAGGTTGCAAAGCCTACCGTTTCACGTCTGTATTACGTTATCGTATGATGAAAATAGCAAACGCTATTTCATCGTACCAATAATATCTAAACAACAAAATATCGAACAAACGGACCAGCAAAGTTTTTCCCAGGGAAAAAATTTGCTGCTCCGTTAAAAAAAAAAAAAACTTGGTCAAAAAGACTTGGTCCAGATTAATACCTTCCTCCTCTCTTTTGCCATCAAGCAAGGACAACAAGTCTTAGACTGGGGAAAAAGATGTACACGTCTTTCACACTGGCTTTCGGGGCTATAATTTTTCAGGCCCACATGGTGAAATTTGCTGTAGACTTGGTTTTTCAGGCATCCTCCCTACTTTCCTCCATGCCTGACTTGCCTAACAAATTTCAGGTAGCATCTAAGCAGTCCTTAGCATCACAGGTTACCAGACATTCTGTAAAGTGCAGCTATGATGTAGCTGAGGCCTCTGCTAGGTCTGCAGCTTCAGCCTCTATACTTAGCATGTTTTTCTGGCTTAGACTGCAGCCCCTTCCTGAAGATTTAAAACCAAAATCTTAGATGCACCATTTGACGACAAATTCCTGTTTGACAAAGTCTGCTGAACTGTTCAAAAGCCTCCAGGAAAAAAGGAAGCAGCTTCAGGACCAACATTTACTGGTCTCTACAGTCCCCAAATTTTACAGAAACTACCCTGCCAAGACCACCTTTGTCAGAAGGGCCCCAGCCTCATCCACCTTCTTCTCTAGACACAGAAAAGGGCTTGGAAAGACTTCTTCCCCAAGGGCAGCCCCTTCTCAACCTACCACCAGACAGCCCTTTCAAGATAAACAGTGAGTAACCTACCCCTCTCATCCCACCTCTCACTTTCTACCCCTCTGGAAAGTCACGTCAGTAGGTACTGGCAATAGTGAAAAGAGGGTACTTCATGTCCTGGCAGGAAAGGCCGCTTCTACAAGGCATCCCCTTCCTGCCCCAAAACCAGCTACACCTAATTACTCATGTTATCCAAATGGTAATCGCCTAGGGGACCATAGAAACTGTTTCCTCTGGCCAAGAAGGGAGGGGGTTATACCCCAGGCTCTTCCTAGTGCCAAAAAAGATGACCCTTGGTGGCGCATCTCAATTTGTCCTTCATAAACCTTTTCCTGAAGGTCCCATTCCTCAAAAATGTTATCACTACAAAGCCTTCCACCGTTGCCACCCAAAGTCTTCATGGCCACTTTGGACTTGAAGGAGGCATACCTCCACATCCCCATCCATGCAAACTACAGAAAGTATTTGCGTTTTACTGGACACTTTTCACACTTTCAATTTACTGCCTTGCTCTTTGTGAAAACTCTTAGTGCAGTGGATAAACCAAAGTGCCTAGCCCCAGCAGTAGCCTACTGTAGAATAAAAGATATTCAAAATCTACCCCTACCTAGACTATCTGCTCATCGTATCAGAAGAGGAAAGCATTCTCAAGAAACACTTACTAGTCACTGTCCCTGCTGCAGAATTTGGTGTTCACCCTCAACCTGGTAAAAACATCCCTCACCCCAGCCCAAGACAAAACCTTCCTGGGTTGCAGGATAAGAACTGACTTGATGAAGGCGCTCCTTCCTCAGGACAAAGTATCCTCCCTAGTCAACCACTTCCACGAACAACTCCTGGTCACCCACATTTCAGCCAGGCAGTTCATGCGTCTTTCTAGGCCTCATGGCAGCCACAATCCCTATGCTACCCCTAGCCAGGCTGCATATAAAGTTCCAGTGATACCTAAAAAATGTCTTGTCACAACACAGCCATCCCCCGGACTTTCAGGTACCCTTTTTACCCTGCCTGAAGACAGAGTTGAGGTGGTGGATCCAGCAAATACACCAGACCCCAGGCCTACCTTTGCCACCCACCAACCCAGTATAATGTATGCACACAGATGCTTCTGATCTAGGGTGGGGAGCAACTATGAATGGCCTCAAAGTGCAAGCCCGATGGGAGCCCTCCCTCCAGAAAACTGTATCAACGCAAGGGAGATGACTGAGCTCCATCTAGCCCTACAGACCTTCCTCCCTATTATGCAACTAAGCCCCATCCAAATCTTCATGGACAATACCACTGTGTGATATGGTACATCAACAAATGGGGGAGGGGGTAGGTCTTGCTTACTGTGCAGGCTAGCAGTGTAGGCATGGGAGCTAGCCTGTCGGCACATTATCATACTGCAGGCGTTCTATATTCCAACCCAGGCCAACCATCAGGCAGATGCCGTCAGATCCTTCTCTCTGCATCACGACTGGAAGTTGCACAGAGATGTTAGACATTGTCCACTATTGGGGCACACCACAAATAGATCTGTTTGCCTCCCCCAGAGCAGACAATTGCAACTTTTTTGCATCAGAGATCCCTCCCCACTAGCTTGGAGAGTGGATTCCTTCTCCATCACATGAAAGAACGAACTGTTCCTTTATGCCTTCCCTCCCTCCCCACTCATTCAGAAAGTACTTGTAAAAATCCAGGGGGACAAGCCAAGAATCTTAATGGTGACTCCCTGTTGGCCAAGGCAGCATTGGTTCCCCCTTCAATCTCTTGCCAAGGGCAGTCACCACAAGTTGCCTCATAAGGTGGCCCTGCTCGCACAGCAGAAGGGATCTCTCATTCATCCACACCTGGAGATGCTCTGCTTAACCCTCTGGGTGGTGAACTCTTGATTCCCTTCAGACACTGGTACTCGAGGACATGCTCTCCATCCTGCAAAAGGCCAAGAAACCCACTATCAGGAGATTCTATGATTCCAAATGGAACAGGTTCTTCAAATGGTGTCTCCAAATGCAAAGAGACTCCTTCCAAGTGGATGTTCCACTAGTCCTAGCCTGTGTGTGAGCTCATAAAGACAGAGCTTTCATAGTCTTCAGTGAAGGTCTACTTATCTGCCATTTCTACTTGCTTACCATTTGGATCCACCTCTTTCCAGGTTAAGATGTCAAAACTATTCTTAAAAGGGGTTCTTCACGTTAGGCCATCAAAGAAACCTATTCCACCACCTTGGGACCTAAACTACATACTAGAGAAACTCTCAATTGCTCCCTTTGAATCCGCTAGCTCAGATTCTTTGCAGATGTGCACATGGAAAACTGTAGTGTTAGTAGCTCGCTCTTCAGCTAGGAGGGTTTCCGAATTACAAGCACTCTTGGCATTCCCCACCGTACACAATCTATCACAAAGATAGGGTGACCCTTCGCACCAATCCCTCTTTCATGCCCAAAGTGGTCAATGAGCTGCCCCTCAAGCAGTCTATTCATTTACCCACCTTCTTTCCCTCTCCTCTGAATGACGTCCACAGGCAGTTAAGGTTCTATTTGGACGAATCCAAAGCCATTGGAAAGTCCAGTCTGCTCTTTCTCCTTCCACCCCAGGGCCCTGGGCAAGGCTGTATCCAAACAAGCTATATCCTCCTGGATACGAAAGACTATTTCCTTCTGCTACTCTTACCATGGCAGAGACTTGCCTTACAAAGTTGAGACATTATGCAAGAGCCGTAGCCTCTTCTGGAGCCTTCCTCAAAGGCCTAGACACAACCACTATTCTTGAGGCAGTCATGTGGTCCTCTGTGCATACCTTTACCAAGCATTACAAATTGGACCATGTCTCCAGAGCCAGGGCAAGATTTGCAAGGACAATCCTGCATGGATTCCTGCAAACTGCTACCACCACCCTTTCTTCTTGAGCTCTGGACCTCTCCCACAGTAAGAATACTGCAACATGGGAATAGGACACAGATTAGTTGTGTGAAATCTTACAATAACCCTAGATGTCCTGTTCCATGTTGCAGTATTCCTTCCCACCTACCTTAACCCCCTTCATTACCTTTTACCCTGTCTAGATTCCATTTTTCTTTTACTCCTTAGACTGTTGCCCAACTGGGCACTCATTTCTGAGGTCTGTGCATGCAGACGTGACTTTTAACGTCCATGGTATATGGCCCTGCGAATGATGTCCCATGCACCTGGCAGCAACCAGGCTTAAGCTTTTGCATAGGAGCCAGGCGTTCAGGTTGCCTGAGGCAGAGGATCCCACAGTAAGTATACTGCTACACGGAAGAGAAGGTCATCTATGGTTATGGTAAAATTTTACACTAATGTTTGCTTAAGTAAACTGATAGAGAATTGGTGGGGGATACCCGACGTTCTTGTATTTGACAGCAGTCTGCAATACACAAGTCTAGTATTAAATATTTGCATTAATCCAGTCCACATCTGGAAAATGAAGATGTTCATCATGCATACAGCTGCAGTCACAACAGATGGGTTCTCCTGCTGTCAGGCGGGTCCTCAGTCGGCCGAATTCCAAAGTCTAGGTCCGGCATCTGTTGTCGTCGCTTCTTCCCTGACGTCAGTGCGACAGGGGTATAAAGGAACCAGCCGACGCGGTAAGAAAGACTGAAGAAAATGGCGCGGTGCCCGAAGCAGAAGCAGTTCGCAAGTGCCAGTCGGCCAGCTCCAGCTCCTGAGATTACGAAATTTGGAGACCGAAGTCTTCTTAAAAGCTAAGTACCCCGTTGGGGAAACTTTTCTTGCCTCAGACCGATGTCAGACAAAGTTAATAATTGTATTTTTTGTGGGAAGCAAATACCGCATAAGGATTTCCATTCCCTCTGTATACCTTGTTTAGGCCCAGACCACGACGTCTCGGTCTGTCGCTTTTGTGCTACTTTCAACAAACGCACTATTAAGCGTCGGGCGGAGTTCGCCCAGCATTATTTTGGGAAAGCATTTAACTATACTATGTTGTCGGATACTCCGCCTCTGGTTTTGTCTAAAAAACGCAAAGACAAGGAACGACACACGAGGTCCGCGGCCTCTACCGACACCACGCCAAAGCCGACTACACGTGGTCCGGTTCTCAGTGCGGCGCCTACGCAGCCCCTGATTACCGACGACACTTCTTTGACGGTGTCTCCTGTGCCCGAGGTCGCAGGCTCCTCTGCCCACACCCCGACTACAGATACCGAAGCCACTCTTGGCGTTGAAACTCAGGATGTGGACAGGTCCACCTCCACTCAAGATGTCTTCAGACCTTCCTCTTCTTTCTCCATCAAGGCTTTCACAAAGTCTAAAGCAACCATGCACTCTGAGACCAGCTACACAGGGCCCATCTCCAGGCCCCATGCCTAAGAAACAGATGCTTAAAATGGCTGAGGATTTAATTACTCTAATCAGAGGTTCTCAGCCCCCACCGGACAAAAGGCCCAGAGTGGAGGAAGATTCCCCCTCCTCTGATCAGGGCTCCATTATTTCAGAGCACTCTGATGATGAGGAACATTCTTACTCCCCTTTTGAAGACTCTGATGCGGAGGAGTCCATGCCTTCTGTATCCCCCCTGAGGATTACTCATTTGGGGAAACTTTGCATACCTTAAGGGAACACTTCCACTGGGAAGGCCAGGATTATTCAGATTCCAAGAAAAGGCTCCAGGAATTTCTCTTGTTACCTCAGCATAGGCCTCTGGCTATACCTCCTGTCTTGGACATCCTAGATGATGTTTACTCGGAGGCCTGCCTTAACCCGGACTCTCTACCTCCAGCTCCAGTTAAGCCTGACAGGTACTACAGGGTTCCTGACTCACCCCAATTTCTTTACGAAAGCCATGCTGCTGACCCAGAAACCTTCTCACAGGGCCCCAAGGGAGTTAAGGCCTCCATTGCCAAAAATCCATTGCCTTCCAAGAGAGATTCCAGATCCTTAGAAAGGTGGGGAAAAAAGGTATATACCTCGGCTACCTTATTCATGAGAACCTTAAACTGTCAGTTTCATATGCTAAAATACCAACAGTTTTTGTTATCACAATTGAAGAGTAAAATGTCACAACCTGAACAACCAGACTTGAAGGGGTTGCAGGATTTGATGCATAGTGCAGAACAAGTGGGTAAGCATACCTTACAATGTGGATGTCCTTCAAGGATGCATCTGCAGTCATCACATATGGGTTGTCCTGCCTCAGGTAGCCCTTCGGTCGGCCGGATTCCGAAGTCTGGGTCTGGCCTCAGCTGATGTCGCACTTTCCCCGACGTCAGAGCGTCTGGGGTACAAAAGCATCAGCCGACGCCATCTTCCTCAGTCTTTCTTGCCGCGTGGTGCCCGAAGCAGAAGCAGTTCGCAAGTGCCGGTCGGTCAGCTCCTGTGATTCAGCTACCGAAGACTTCGAAAAAGCTAAGTACCCCGTTGGGGACTCTTTCTTGCCTCAGCCGATGTCAGATAAAGTTAATTGTTTAACCTGTGGGAAACAAATACCTCATAAGGATTTCCACTCTTACTGCCTCCCCTGCCTAGGCCCAGACCACGACGTCTTGGCCTGTTCAGCCTGTGCTTCCTTCAACCGACGAACTCTTAGACTTTGGTCGGAGTTTGCAGAGTTTTTTGAGGCTAGTTTTGCTTATAAGATGCCGTCTGAGACTCCGACTTCGCATTTAGTCAAAAAACGGAAGGACAAGGACCGACACACGTGGGCCGCGGTTTCGGCTGAAACCTCGGTCAGGCCTACCGCGAGTGTCTCTGCTGAAACAGAGTCCTTGGTACTTTCTACTACCGAAACCACACAACCGACTACCTCGGCCCTGGAGGCCCCGGCCGAGTCGGTCATTGAATTACCTACTGAAACCGGTGTCCAGGAACCTTCCGACACCATTCCTTTAGGTAAGTCTACTCCTGCACGTGGTGCAGCCAGACCCCCTGCTTCCATGTCCATTAAGGCTTTCTCTAGGGCTAAGGCTGCTAAACTTACTAAGGCTTTGCCTTCCAAGGTTTCCTCTCAGAGGCCTTCTTCTAGCTCTCAGATTCTTACCCTAGCAGAGGATCTGATTTCATTAATTTGAGGCTCCCAACCTCATCCGGACAGGGGCTCTCAACCACCTCCAGACAAAAGGCCCAGGGTTGAGCCCTCTGATCCCCAGTCCTCAGATGAGTCCACGGATGGCTCTGCTCTTTCAGACCACCAGGAGGAGGCTTATTCGGCCTACGAGGATTCTGATGCTGAAGAATCTATTCCCTCGGCCTCCCCTCCTGAAGAGTTTTCATTTGGAGAAACACTACACTCTGAGAGAACATTTTCAATGGCAGGGTCAGGAATTCTCTGATTCCAGAAAGATTAAGGACCTTTTTACATTTACCTCAGCATAGGCCCTTAGCTATACCTCCTGTTTTGAATGTCATTGATGTCTACTCAGATGCTTGTACTGCCCCTGACTCTCTCCCTCCGGCTCCTGCCAAACCTGATAGGTACTACAGGTTCCCGGACTCACATTTTCACCTGTACAAGGCCCACTCTGCTGATCCAGAAACAATTTCCCAGGGCCCTAAAGGGGTTGCAGCTGCCACTGCTAAAAATCCTCTACCCTCTGAAAGGGAGTCCAGAGCATTAGAGAGATGGGGTAAGAAAGTGTATACTTCTGCAACTCTTTCCATGAGGGCATTAAACTGTCAATTCCATATGATACAGTACCAAGAGTATTTACTAGATGAATTGCATAAGAAACTGTCCTCTTCTGAACCCCTTGATCGTAAATCCCTACAAGATCTGGTGCATAACTCCCAGCAGGTTAGTAACCATTTCTTGCAGTGTGGTTATGATGCATTGGAAGCTTCATGTAGATCAGCTATGACAGGTGCAGTTATACGTAGGCATGCCTGGCTGAAGGAACAATCTCTGCCAGACCATGTTAAAGCTAAGCTTTTGGATGCTCCTATGGAAAAGCAAAAATTATTTGGTTCCACGGCTCAAGAGGTTTTAAAGAAATTTGAAGAAAAGGCAAAATCTGTGCAAACAGTTTTCTGCAAGTCCAACCACTGAGATTCAGCAGAAATTGGCCTACTAAGAATTGGTCCTTTCCGGACTCTGACAGATCTCAGAGGCAGGAATAGACGTGCCAGAGGTAGGAGGGCAAGCTAGAGGCTCCTACAGAGGCCGTCAGTGGCAGCCTCCCAACCAGAGAGGTAGTGCAGGAACTACAACTGCTACACCAGGACAGACTCAATGACTTTATTTTGACTCCGCCGACCAGGACTCAATTAGAAGCACCTTTGGGCAGAAAGCTTTCTTTATTCTCAAAAAACTGGCACAGCATTACAAGGGACACATGGACACTGCAAATAATAGACAAAGGATACAGGTTCCATTTCCACTCATTGCCAAAAAGAAAACGCATGCCAGACCTGCCACCAAATCAGAGGGCAGAGGCTTTGAAGCAAATTACCAACTTAATGCAAATGAAAGCCATAGAAAAGGTACCTCTCTCAGAACAAGGCCAGGGATTTTACTCAAGATTATTCCTTGTTCCAAGAAAAGAAAATCAATGGAGGCCTATTCTCGACTTGTCCGCACTGAATGCATACCTCATTGTGCCAAAAGTCAAAATGCTGACTCTACAGCAACTCCTTCCCATGCTGGGCAAGGGGTCTTGGCTGGTGACTCTAGACCTCAAGGAGGCATACCTGCATGTCCCTATTTGACAAAGCTGCAGAAGACACCTCAGATTTCTTGCAGGGTCAGAGCATTATCAATTCTCAGCATTGCCCTTTGGCTTATCTACTGCGCCCAGAGTATTCACGAAATGCTTGGCATCAGTAATTGCACACTGCAGACTTCAGGGGATTCAAATTTACCCATATCTGGATGACTGCCTAATGCAAGCGGACAGCAAGCAAACTTTGTTAAAGGACTTGGACTATGCCGTCCACCTGCTACAGGCCTTGGGATATACAGTCAACATCCACAAATCAAGACTGGTTCCATCCCAAAGAATAACTTTTCTGGGTGCGGATCTAGACACAACCACCCAGATGGCCTTTCTCACGGAAGAAAGACAAAAACAGCTACCAGTTTACTTCCAGAATCTCACAAGACAAACTCAGATGACTGCAAGGAAAATCCTGCAGGCCCTGGGTTACATGGCATCTTGCATTCTTCTGATTCCACAAGCAAGGCTGCATATGAGGAAATTACAATGGTACCTAAGAAGTTTATGGACTCAGCACAGTCACAGCTTAGAAGCTCTGATCCCACTCATTCCTTGCCTTCAAAAGGAATTCCTGTGGTGGGCTCAAGCCTGCCAGTCAAACAGCGGGTTGCCCTTCTGCAAGCCAAGAGCCAACCAAACCATCACCACGGACGCTTCAGACCAAGGTTGGGGAGCGCACATGGAGGACAGATGTATCCAAGGGCTATGGTCACAAAGAGAGCTGCACATGCACATAAACCAAAAGGAAATGCTGGCAGTGATGCACGCAATCGAGGCCTTCAAACCTTTCCTTCAGCAAGGCCACCTGCTCATAAGGACAGACAACACCACAGTTATGTGGTACATAAACAAGCAAGGAGGCACCCATTCCTACCCTCTTTGCAGACTGACAATGAATGTATGGGAACTTGCTTTGAAACTCAACATACAGCTACAGTCCCAATTCGTGCCAGGGAAAGACAATACACTGGCAGACAGCTTAAGCAGAACTACAATGGATGCACACGAATGGATGCTGCACCCAGACATCATCTTACTCGTCACACAATCATGGGGAAGGCCGGAAATAGATCTGTTCGCTTCCCCCCTCAATCATCAACTGAAGAAATTCTGCTCAAGGACATACCACCCACAAGCATGGAAAGTGGACGCTCTCTTTCAGCTGGAAAGCTAACAGTGTATGCTTTCCCACCTCTCCCACTAATGACCAAGGTCCTACTGAAGATCAGGACAGAGCAGCCCAGAGTAATCCTGATAGCCCCAAACTGGCCAAGACAGCACTGGTACCCACTGTTAAAGAGCATGTCACAGACGAAACCATGGCCTCTCCCCCTATGGCCACTCCTACTGACGCAGCACAATTTCAGGACTCTACACTCCAACCTGAAAACCTTGCAGCTAACTGCCTGGAGAATACCATGACTCCTCCTCAGGATAACCTATCCCAGAGAGTGAAGGATATTATTATGGAAGCTCGCCGACCTTCCACAAGGAAGGCATATACAGCAAAATGGAAAAGATTTCACACCTGGAACACAGCAAAGGGCCTAGATGTGACTGTGATGAATATGGCATATATACTGGAATATTTGGCAGAATTGTCCCACAGTGGCCTGTCTTGCTCTTCCATCAAGATACATGCCTCAGCAATCTCAGCAGAATACAATGTAAATCCACCTGTCTTCTCTCATCCTCTCCTAAGACAGTTTCTAACAGGAATCAAAAACATTAATCCTCCAAGGAAACCACCTCTACCTACTTGGGACCTGAATTTCATGTTGGAAAAACTAACACTTCGTCCCTTTGAACCAGCAGCATCGGCAGATGTACAGATGTTCTTCATTCCACATTGCTGCAGTCCTAACTATTGGGTAGTCCGCTGTCCAGTCGGCCCGAATACCAAAGTATATGGCTGACGTCGGTCAAGGCGCATTAGACTGACGTCAGTACGTCAGGGTACTAATGCGCATGACCGACGTCATATCCTCAGTCTTTTTTGCCGCATGGTCCGATGCAGAAGCAATTTTGCGAGTGCAGGTTGGCGTTCTGAAAGTTTCTGAAGTCAGAGTTTCAGACCGAATCAAAGTTGGCTAAGTACCCGTTAGAATATTTTGGTTTTTCTTGCCTCAGTATTTAACCGGATGTCAGAAAAAGTGAATAACTGTATTTCTTGTGGGAAACAGATACCTCATAGGGATTACCATACTTTGTGTATACCTTGTTTAGGGCCTGAGCACGACATTGTTGGATGCCGCTCTTGTGCTAGATTTAACAAACGCACTATTAAGAGAAGGTTAGACTGTGCCAGGTTAGTTTTTGGGAAGCGTTGTAATTATAAAATGCCGTCGGATGCTCCGACGCCCGCTTCGGCCAAAAAGCGCAAGGACAAAGCAGCAAAGCCTAGAGTGGAAGAACCGACAGTCCCAGACGTCGGTTCTTTAGAAGGCTCAGTGGAGCCGGAGGTTCTGCCAGGTATTTCTTTGGAGTCTCAGGGAGAGACTTTACTGTTACAGGATGTATCCTCTCAGGAAGTAGGCCAGGCTGAGGGGGCTTCTCAGGTGGCTGTTCTTCCCTCTCTTCCTAAGGTGGTGAGAGCCTCCCCTTCTGTTTCCAAGGCTTCTTTGCGAGGCAGGCCAAGTTTAGCTTCAGTGGGGGTTTCTCCTAGTGCTTCAGGGTCTTTGCTTAAGAAACATATGCTTAAAATGGCAGAGGATTTGATTACTATGATTAGAGGTTCTATGCCCCCTCCTGATAAGAGGCCTAGGGTGGAACCTGAGTTTGAGAGTTTTGAGCATTGTTCGGAGGCTTCTGAGTCTTCGGCTGAAGACTTGCAGGAGTATCCTCCTTATTCTGATTCTGATGTGGATGATTCTACTCCTTCAGCTTCTCCTCCTGAGGATTTTTCATTTTCAGAGACTCTGCATTCCATGAGGGAGCATTTTAAATGGGAAGGTCAAGATTTCTCTGATTCCAGAAAGAGGCTTAGGGAATTCTTGTTTTACCCCAGCATAGGCCTTTAGCTATACCTCCTGTTCTGAATGTGGTGGAAGATGTTTTGCAGAGGCTTCCTGAATCCTGATTCTTTGCCTCCTGCCCCAGTTAAACCGGATAGGTACTATAGGGTGCCTGAAGCTCATAAGTATCTTTTTAAGAGTCCTAGGGCAGACCCGCAAACTGTCTCTCAGGGGCCTAAAGGTGTGAAGGCCTCTGTTGTTAAAAATCCTGTTCCTCCTGATAAAGAGGCAAGGGCTTTGGATAGATGGGGAAAGAAAGTGTATACTTCTTCCACTTTAGCCATGAGGGCGTTGAATTGTCAGTTTCACATGTTAAAATATCAGAATTATCTCCTTTCACAATTGAAATCTAAGGTGGATGCTCTGGCAGAAGGTATTGAGTGTAAAGAGTTGCAGGATTTAGTTCATGTGTCTGAACAGGTGGGTAAACATTCCTTGCAGTGTGGTTTTGATGCTGTGCAGGCCTCCTCGAGGGTGGCTGCCACTGGTTCTGTTCTTCGTAGGCATGCCTGGTTGAGAGATCAGAATTTAGCTGAGCATGTTAAAACAAGGATTTTGGATGCTCCTTTACAGTCTGATGTGTTGTTTGGTTCGCCTGTGGAAGCAGTTTTAAAGAAAATGGAGGACAAGGCTAAGTCTATGCAAACTGTTAAGGATTTTTTGCAGGTGCAGCCTCCGAAGTTTAGTAGAAATTGGCCTACTAAGGGATGGACTTATCCTGCTTATGATTCCCAGTCTAGGGGTAGGTCTAGACGTGGTAGGGGCAGAGCTCAAGGTTCCTTTAGGCCTAGGACAGGGAGTTCCCCTGCTCAGACTTCTGGTGAGGGCAGGGGTCAGTCCTTTCGTAAACAGACCCAATGACCTGCCTTTTCAGCTGCCAGTACATTCTCGCCTGGCAGCACCTTTGGGAGGAAGGCTGTCTCTTTTCAAAGAAAATTGGGATTTAATTACCCAAGACAGATGGGTTCTGGATATCATTCACCACGGTTACAGGTTTTATTTCCATACCTTGCCTCCTTTCAAAGGCATGCCAGACATTCCTCCTCTACAAAGAACAGAGGCTCACAAGCAAATTTCTCTGTTGCTCCAAATAGGGGCCATTCAGCCAGTTCCTGTGCCAGAAAGGGGCCTAGGATTTTATTCTCGCCTGTTCCTAGTACCGAAGAAGGGGAACACGTGGAGACCAATTTTGGATTTATCTATCCTCAACACTTATCTGGACATTCCCAAGTTCAAAATGTTGACGTTACAACAGCTTTTACCTCTGCTGGGCAAAGATCACTGGATGGTAACTTTAGATCTCAAGGAAGCTTACCTTCATGTGCCTATAAGACTAAGTTGCAGGAAGTATCTGCATTTTCGAGCTGGAAATTCTCATTATCAGTTCTCTGCATTGCCCTTTGGCTTGTCTACTGCCAGAGTATTCACAAAGGTTCTGGCTCCAGTGATAGCTTACTTCAGGCTAAAAGGAATTCAAATCTATCCTTACTTGGACGACTGCCTGATTCTAGCTCAAGAAAAGGAAGACCTTCTACAGCATTTGGAATATGTCATAGCAGTGCTAAGATGCCTAGGGTATTCTGTGAACGAAATAAAGTCCAGTCTAGTACCCTCTCAAGACATGTGCTTTCTGGGTGTGAGACTGAATACAGCAGCCCAGATGGCCTTTTTAACCCCGGACAAACAAAAGAATCTTTCCAGTTACTTCCATCAACTATCTCTTCAGTCCGGGCTGACTGCAAGGACAGTCCTTCAAGCCTTAGGGTTCATGGCATCTTGTATTCTGGTGCTTCCCAATGCCAAACTGCATATGAGGAAGCTGCAATGGTATCTCAAAAATGTATGGACACAGCACTGCCAGGATTTGGACACTGTCATTCAAATAATACCTTGCATTCAAAAGGAATTTTTGTGGTGGGCTCAAGAATGTCACCTAAACAAGGGACTCTCTGTGACCCGGCCAGAGGCGAGTCAGATTCTAACGACAGATGCCTCAGACATTGCTTGGGGAGCTCATCTAAATGGAAAGTGGATACAAGACAAGTGGCCTGCCAGACTACAGCATCTACATATCAACATGAAAGAGATGTTAGCAGTCCAGTTTGCATTAATGGCTTTCAAGGAGTTACTTCTTCCAGGGCAGGTGTTGATTCTAACAGACAACACAACTGTCATGTGGTACATCAACAAACAAGGGGAACACATTCTTACCCATTGTGCAGGCAAGCAATGATTTTATGGGAGACTGCGCTCAGCTTGCAACTAACTCTTCAGGCAAGGTTTCTGCCGGAGCACAGAACTCCTTAGCAGATGTGTTAAGCAGACAAATCATGGATCCCCACGAGTGGAAACTGGATCTTCATGTATTTCAAAATTGACAGTGTCATGGGGAACTCCAGACATAGATCTGTTCGCTTCTCCACTAAACCACCAGCTGCCAAAGTTTTGCACAAAGAGGTTTCATCACACAGCTTGGAAAGTGGATGCTCTTTCTTTCAGTTGGAAAAATCTTCATGTGTATGCTTTTCCACCTCTGCCTCTTCTCCCAAAGGTGCTTCTAAAGGTCAGACAAGACAAGCCAAGGATGATTTTAATAGCTCCAGATTGGCCTCGGCAGCACTGGTACCCATTACTGAGGAGTCTGGTAAGGAAGCCTCCATGGCCTTTACCCTTGATTCCACACCTGTTGTCTCAGAGGGACGGTCACCTGCTCAATGTCAAGCTTCACTCTCTTCATCTAACAGCCTGGCATATTCTGTTTTGAAAGACAGCAGGTCTCAACTTCCTCAACAAGTTTTAAATGTGATTATGGAAGCCAGAAGACCTAGTACAAGGAAAGTGTACGGAGAAAAATGGAAGAGATTTTTATTTTGGAGTGCAGCAAACAATTTGGAGATTTCTGAGCCTAATTTAAGTGTGGCTCTTCAATATCTTACTGAGTTATTGGACAAAGGTTTGTCTTTCTCTTCCATTAAGATTCATGCTGCAGCAATTTCAGCTCACTATGATTGTGACCCACCATTGTTTTCGCATCCTTTGTTCAAGCAATTTCTTAGAGGGGCAAAGAATATAAGACCCCACGTAGAGCTCCTACTCCTGCTTGGGATCTCAATTTTGTGTTGGAGAAACTTACTCTACAACCTTTTGAGCCTGCTACTGCTGACTTGAAATACTTGTCATGGAAGACTGCTTTTTGTTGGCCATTACTTCTGCAAGAAGGGTTTCTGAGTTGCAGGCCCTTATGGCGGTTGAGCCTTTTTGATTTTTCATAAGGATAGGGTATCATTACGCACTAATCCTTCCTTTATGCCTAAGGTGGTTTCTAGTGTGGCTTTAAACCAAACTATTCATTTGCCTACTTTTTATGCAGATCCCCAAAATAAAGGGGAAAAGATTTTGCACACTTTAGATGTACACAGGCAATTGCGTTATTATTTAAGCAGGACTAAGGATTTTAGGCAGTCTCAGCAGTTGTTTGTTTCTTTTGCTTTGAGTTCGCAGGGCAAGCCTGTGTCAAAACAAACTATTTCTAGGTGGATTGGGTTTTGCATTGCATTTTGTTATTCCCATCATGGCAAGGAGATTCCAGCTGGGATTAGGCCTCATTCCACTAGGGCTACTGCCACTTCAACAGCATTTCTAAGGGGTGGCAACTAAGGATATTTTGGAGGCAGCTACTTGGAGTTCAGTGCATACTTTCTCTAAGCATTATCACCTTCCTCTCTACTCTAAGTCTAGGGCTGGTTTTGCCACAGCTATTTTGCAAGGCATGTTGTCAGCTCCTGTTTCCTTATGATTTGCCAGCCTCCCTTACCTCTGCTTTGGGATTCTACCCAATAGTTAGGACTGCAGCAATGTGGAATGAAGAACATAGTACAGTTTTGTACCTACCATAAATGTAGATGTTCGAGGATCCACATTGCTGCAGTCCAATTTACCCTCCCTCCTTCCCTCTGTGTTTAGGGGTGGTTGTGTAGGTGAGGTTATATTCTGGTACTTTTGTATATATTGTACATATTTTTGGTGCAGGTATGTTTGGAGTTTTTGGTATTGGCCTTGTCTTTTTAGGGTCTTCTGACATCTGGGGCAAGAAAAGACTGAGGATATGACGTCGGTCATGTGCATTAGTACCCTGACGTACTGACGTCAGTCTAATGCGCCTTGACCGACGTCAGCCATATACTTTGGTATTCGGGCCGACTCGACAGCGGACTACCCAATAGTTAGGACTGCAGCAATGTGGATCCTCGAACATCTACATTTATGGTAGGTACAAAACTGTACTTTTTTGTCTTGGAAAACTGCCTTTCTTCTGGCCATAACCTCAGCAAGAAGAGTATCTGAGCTACAAGCTTTAATGGTAGTGCAGCCATTTCTTATCTTTCATCAGGACAGAGTTTCTTTGAGGACCAATCCTAGATTCTTGCCAAAGGTGGTATTCAGGGTATCTTTGAACCAAGCTATTCACTTGCCTGCATTCTTCCCACAACCACAAAATAAAGGGGAGAGACTTCTGCACACCCTGGACATACACAGACAACTACGCTACTACTTGGACAGAACTAAAAGTTACAGAAAGACTGACCAGTTTGTAGCATATGCTGCTGGGGTACAAGGAAAAGCAATTTCCAAACAGACAATTTTGAAATGGATAGGAAATTGCATTTGTTTGTTACTCCTTTCATGGAAAAACTGTGCCAGCTAACATTAGACCTCATTCCACGAGAGCCACAGCCTTCCTAAGAGAGGTGGCTACCAAAGACATTTTAGAAGCTGCTACATGGAGCTCCGTGCATACATTTGCCAAGCATTACAATTTACCTTTATACTCCAGATCCAGAGCAGGTTTTGCTACGGCAGTCCTGCAGGGTATCTTAACTACACCATCCTTCACTTAGTACCTCCACCCCCAGTTTGGCTATGGTATTCTACCCATATGTGATGACTGCAGATGCATCCTTGAAGGACATAGTACAGTTTTGTACCTACCATAAATGTAGATGTCCGATAGGTATGCATCTGCAGTCAGGTTTACCCTCCCTCCTACCCCTCTGTGGTATTCCTAGGGTGCTTACCCCTCTTTTAGCTAGCTGGGGGAATCTATTATGGTGTATTTGTTTTTTTATGCATGTATATATATTTTTGCAAATGTTTGGAATTTTATTGCATTTATCCAAATTTAGCCTTCCTAGAGGGCACCTGGCATCTGGGGCAAGAAAAACTGAGGAAGATGGCGTCGGCTGATGCTTTTATACCCCAGACGCTCTGACGTCGGGGAAAGTGCGACATCAGTCGAGGCCAGACCCAGACTTTGGAATCCGGCCGACCGAAGGGCTGCCTGAGGCAGGACAACCCATATGTGATGACTGCAGATGCATACCTATCGGACATCTACATTTATGGTAGGTACAAAACTGTACTTTTTGATGCTCTAGAGGCCTCATGTAGAGCCGCTGTTACAGGATCAGTTATACGTAGGCATGCCTGGCTCAAGGAACAAGCCTTGCCTGATCATGTCAAAGCTAAATTACTAGACGCCCCTCTTCAAAAGGATGTACTATTTGGTGCTAATGCTGAGGAAGTATTAAGGAAAATGGAGGAAAAGGCTAAATCAATGCAAACTGTGAAAGAATTTCTTCAGGTTCAACCCCCACGTTTTAGCAGAAATTGGCCTTCCAAAAACTGGTCCTTTCCTGCCACAGACAGACCCCAAAGAGGCAGATACAGGTGCCCGAGGGGCAGAGGACAATCCCAAGGATCGTATAGAGGCAGACAGTGGCAAGCTCCTACACAAAGAGGTGGTGAGGACAACTCGCAATCTTTCAGAAAGCAAACCCAATGACTTTCCCCTTTGCATGCCAACCAGGTCTCAAATGGCAGCCCCCTTAGGAGGAAAGCTGGCATTATTTTCAAAAAATTGGCATGTCACAAAGGACAAATGGATCCTGGACATTATAAACAGAGGCTACAAATTCCATTTTCACACCCTTCCAAAAATGAGAGGCATGCCAAACCTGCCACACAATCAAAGGGCAGAGGCACAAAGACAAATTACAGATCTCATAAATATGAAAGCTATTCAAGAGGTACCTACGCACGAACAAGGTCAAGGTTTTTATTCCAGGCTATTTCTGGTGCCAAGGAAGGGAAAAGATTGGAGACCTATTTTGGATCTATCCATCCTAAACACATTTCTACTTGTACCAAAATTCAAGATGCTCACTCTACAGCAACTTCTTCCCATGTTGGGCAAGGAGTCTTGGCTGGTAACATTGGACCTCAAGGAGGCATAGCTGCATGTCCCAATCAGACAAAATTGCAGAAGGTACCTCAGATTTCTTGCAGGTTCAACCCATTATCAATTCTCTGCATTGCCCTTTGGCTTATCTACTGCGCCAGAGTATTCACAAAATGCCTGGCATCAGTAATTGCCTACTGCAGACTTCAAGGGATACAAATATACCCCTATTTGGGCGACCCAAGCGGACAGCAAGCACATTCTTCTGAAACATCTGGCTTGTGTAATAATGTTATTGAAATCTCTGGGAGACGGTCAACAGAAAAGAAATCAAGGCTAATACCCTCTCGGAAGATAATTTTCCTGGGTGCCAATTTGGACACAAACACCCAGATGGCCTACCTCGTGCCAGAGAAGCAGGGGCAACTAATTCAATACTTCAGAACACTAGCAAATTGCACCAGGCTGACTGCAAGGAAAATCCTGCAGGCTCTGGGATTCATGGCATCTTGCATCTTACTAATCCCATGTGCAAAGCTGCATATGAGGAAACTACAATGGTACCTGAAAAACATATGGTCTCAACACAGCCACAGTTTGGAAACAATAATACCACTAATTCCATGTCTGCAAAAGGAATTTCTGTGGTGGGCTCAAGCATGTCAAACAAACACAGGTCTTCCATTCAGCAAGCCTCAAGCAAATAAAGTAATCACAACAGATGCCTCGGACTACGCCTGGGGGGCGCACATGACAGATCGGTGCATTCAGGGCAAAAGTATATCCCTCATTGGTGAGATCAGATCACAAACTTATCTCACTGGAAATCCACATCCCGCCCCCACCCCAAACAAAAAAGACCACATTGAAGAACTTCTCTAAAGCAAACTTCACACTACTCAAGACTGGTGTGGTATCCTTCAAGGCCCCCGAGCCAGTGGAAACCACAACCCAAGCTGTGGAAGCCCTTACAAATGCCTTCTACGAACACCTCCAGGACTGCATGGATCAGGCAATCCCTAATAAAACCAAGACTCTTTCCACCAAGGGCAAACGTCCAGTCTGGTGGACCCCAGCCATAAACAAACTTTACAATAAGAGGAGAAAGCTGTTACATGATGGAGCAAAATCCATAAAAGAGAAGACACCCTTGATCATTATTAGTAAAAGAATACGAGCACTCATAAAATCATCCAAGGCCAACTTTGAGAGAAAAATTGCAATAGATTCAAAAGACAATCATAAGGCCTTCTTCAGCTATGTTAGAAACTTGGGTGGAAACTCCCAGATATGCGCAGAATTAGTCCAAAATGATACAAAAATCACTGAACCCACAGACATTGCCAACATACTGGCAGACAGGTTCAGTGCAAACTTCACCCCCCTCTCCCCCCCAAAAGGAGAGATAACTATCCCAGCGGAGTGTAGCCTCCCGGACATCTCAAATGCGCAGGTGAAAGCTGCTCTCTCTAAAGCTAAAAACACAGCATCAATGGGACTGGATGGTGTCCCCGGCTGTGTGCTACATGAACTCAACGAGGAACTAAACCCGCATATAAGGCAGCTGTTTAATCTTAGCCTTACCACAGGATTACGTGCCCAAGGAGTGGCGTACGGCAACTGTGGTCCCACTCCACAAAGGCGGTACCTCTGCGGACCCTGGTAATTACCGCCCCATAAGCTTAACAAGCCTGGTCTGCAAAGCTATGGAGAGGATCATAATGGAACTCATAAACAAAGACATAGGGGACTTGCAGACATTGGACCTGACCCAGTTTGGCTTTGTCAAGGGCAGATCATGCCTTTTGAACTTGGTCGACTTCTTCGAAACCGTCACCAAGGCCATTGAGGGAAAGGCAGTCCATACAGCCTACCTCGACCTTGCAAAAGCTTTTGACACAATACCCCACTCTGGTATTATAGAGAAACTTACCAGCTTAAATGTAAACCCATATGTCACAAGATGGGTTGCAAACTGGCTAAAGGACAGAACCCACAGGGTTAGAGTTGCTGGCGCCATGTCAGACTCCAAGCCGGTTACAAGTGGTGTCCCACAGGGCTCAGTCCTTGGCCCCCTGTTCGGCATCTACTTCTCAGAAGTACAGGCAAACATAGGAGGACTATGGCTGACAAAGTTTGCAGATGACTGCAAACTGTGCGCCATAGTGGAAAGTACATCGGACACAGGTATCCTTCAGAGGGGTCTCACGGAAACTGATAACTGGTGCCAGAGCCATGGCCTGAAGTTAAATGCCAAAAAATGTATAGTCATACCCTTCGGGAAAAACAAGGTAACCCCAAGCTACCATATAGGTGGCAATCCATTAAGCACAGAAGAGGTTATCAGGGACCTGGGGACCCAGGTTGACAGTGGCCTTTCTTTTGACACTCACATTGCTAAAGTGGTTAGAAAGACCTTCTACATTGCCCACCTGATCCTGAAGGGATTCACATCCAGATCAAGTGAGGTCATTGTTCCCCTGTACTCTTCACTTATCAGACCAATGATAGTACAATGCCCCATTCGGGATGCATCTCACCCGACACCTGCAGCAATTGGAGAGACCCCAAAAGTGCCTCACCAAAAGGATAAAGGGACTCCAAAATCTGTCATATGCTGCCAGACTGAAAAAACTGCAGCTCTATTCAGTTGCATACCGCCTGCTCAGAGATGACCTTTGCCTGACATACAAGGCCATGTCCAACCCGGAATTAATGGGACATGCTCCACCTCAAAAAATCCAAATCTACCAGATCCACTAGAGCAAGCGACTTAAACCTTAGCACGGATATAAATAGGACATGCTGGAGGGATAGATTTGTCACCCAGAGACTCCCTATGCTGTGGAATAAAATCCCGGTCCATGTGAGGCAGAGCACCTTGCTGGCTCTGTTCAAGAGAAATCTTGACCGGTGGATGGGAGATCGTAGGTTTACCCCGGGAATCATCTCTGTCACTGCTGGACAGGGGCACAACAAACTAATGGGCACAGTATTTTTTAACATAAGGGGTGGCGTAAGCCACAAAACTTTGGGCTAGGCTTATAAATGCCTTAGGGCAGATAGCCTAGTATAAACCTATGAACCTATAAAGAAAAGCACCTTCACATCAATCAAAAAGAAATGCTAGCAGTAATAAATGCCATTATAGCTTTCATGGACCTTCTACAACCAGGTCAACTATTGATAAGAACGGACAACACCACAGTTATGTGGTACATAAACAAACAGGGAGGAACACATTCTTACCCCCTATGCAGACTGGCCATGTCACTTTGGAACATGGCCATGGACTTACAAATGGAACTACAAGCACAGTACTTGCCAGGCAAGGAAAACACGCTGGCAGACAACCTAAGCAGGAATATGACAGATCCACACGAATGGAAATAGTGTCCAAAAGTTTTTACAGAAATAATCCAAGAATGGGGAAGGCCAGACATAGATCTCTTTGCCTCCCACAAGAATCATCAATTGACAAAATTCTGCTCAAGGATCTTCCATCCAAAGGCCTGGAGAGTGGACGCTCTTTCTTTCAGTTGGACATCAATGACAGTTTATGCCTTCCCTCCTTTTCTCTGCTGCCCAAAGTTCTATTAAAGACCAAAGCAGACAGACCAAAGATGATTCTCATTGCTCCGGACTGGCCAAGGCAACACTGGTACCCACTCCTGAGGAGCCTGACGCATTCCCCACCATGGACCCTGCCTCTAATGCCTCTTCTTCTGACTCAGCACAGTTTCAAAACTCTTCACAGCCAGCTAAAAACACTCAATCTAGCCGTATGGGAGATTCCTTAGCATCACAACAGGCCCTACTCTCCAAGGAGGTGCAGGATGTCATTTTGGAGGCCAGAAAGCCATCAACTAGAAAAGCTTACTCCGCAAAATGGAAACGTTTTTGTGTCTGGAATGAGAAAAAGGGCCAGGATCCTGGAAAACTGAATTTACCTCAAATACTACAATAATTGGCTGAACTGCTAAGCAGTGGACTTTTACTCCTCCATCAAAATACATGCCTCAGCCATTTCTGCAGAATACAACACTGATCCACCTTTATTCTCTCACCCTCTCTTAAGACAGTTCCTCAGAGGGGCTAAGAATTTAAGGCCTCCAAGGAAACAACCAATACCTACTTGGGATCTTAATTTAATTCTGGAAAAACTGACCTTGCCTCCCAGTCAGCTGCCTCATCAGATTTGCTCCTGGAAAACGTCTTTCCTTCTGGCTATCACCTCAGCTCGTAGAGTTTCAGAACTACAGGCTCTTATGGCTGTACAGCCTTTTATCATCTTCCATCAGGACAGAGTTTCCTTACGAACCAACCCGTCCTTTATGCCTAAAGTGGTATCCAAGGTAGCTTTAAATCAGGCTAAACAGACCATCTCAAAATGGATAGCCCACTGCATACGCTTTTGCTATTCCTTTCATGGCAAAACTGTTCCTACAGGCATTAGAACTCATTCCACCAGGGCCACAGCCAACTCTGCAGCCTTCCTCAGAGGAGTTCCTACCAAGGATATTCTGGAAGCAGCCACTTGGAGTTCTGTGCATACCTTCTCCAAGCACTACAACCTACCATTATACTCCAAATCTAGAGCAGGCTTTGCCACTGCAGTCTTGCAGGGCATTTTGGCTGCTCCTAGTTCCACCTAGTGCCTACCACCCCTTTCTTAGCTTTGGGATTCTACCCATCTGTTATGACTGCAGCTGTATGCACGATGAACATAGTACAGTTTTGTACCTACCATAAATGTAGATGTTAGAGTGCTAATACAGCTGCAGTCCAGGTTTCCCCTCCCTCCTTCCCCTCTTGGGACAGGCCTATAGGCTAACACATCCTCATACAACCTGATTGGGGTTTTCATTTATGATGTATTTGCTTGCAACTACTGTATTTTGATTATATTGCACTGCATTATCACACAAATTTATGTATTGCCTTACTTCTGGGGGCACCTGACATCTGGGGCAAGAAAAACTGAAGAAAATGGCGTCGGCTGGTTCCTTTATACCCCTGTCGCACTGACATCATGGAAGAAGCGACGACAACCGACGCCGGCCCTAGACTTTGGAATTCGGCCGACCGAGGACACGCCTGACGGCAGGAGAACCCATCTGTTATGACTGCAGCTGTATTAGCACTCGAACATCTACATTTATGGTAGGTACAAAACTGTACTTTGCTTGTAAATCAACCAGACAAAGATCTAGTGTTTGTGGAGAAAATTGTAAGCTTTCTAAAACAAATCTTATAAATGTGTACAAGCCATATTTGTCAGTTGCAGTAAGCTGAACATCCTGAGCCATCCAATTTAAAAGAAAGTGGGGACTGAGAGCTCTGATTGTCAAGAGTTAAATATTATACCTTCAACTGATGCTGTGGTGCAGCAGATACATTATCAAATTAAGGACAGAAATCTTGTACAAGTAGCAGTTTTTAAATTTCTAGATATAAATGGCTGTTAAATTTCCAGATAAGGCAAGATTGTTAGTCAACTATACATGTTCCAGTATGATTAAGGACTCAGTTGTATTGTTCAGAACATTTTGGCATGTACACTGTAGTCCAGTGATTGTTAGTGACTAGTGACCCAGTAAAGTAGTGCATGCTGACTCATTGGTTTGTGTATTTTACAGGTTATAATGGGGTTTATACCTTTTTTTACTAATGCTACAGTGATTAACATACATAGATCAGTGAAATGTAGTCCTGATGGAGTTTACATCACAGCTACTGCCACTGAGCTTCCTGACAGGTTGGGTGGACGGGCATCTGTGACTAATTCCCAAGAGGTATGAAGGATACTGTAACATCCGTCCTTGGCCATATTGTCTGATCATCTTTTATATTGAATATGCTCACAGAACCTTACTTTTAGCTTGTAAGGAAGGGAGCATTTTGGGAGATTTAAGTTTCTCATCTTAAGAAATGGCAAGATGAGAGGGATACCAGGGAAAACTATTGCTGAAGTTTCTTAACAAAACAACAACTTGAAAGAGTGGTGGCAGCAAGTAGGGGCTAGGACCTAGTGCAGAAGAGAGGGGGGGATAAATAGAGAAATTGGTGACAGACTGTAATATGTAAATACCTTAAGTTTGATCTGTTTGAGTAGGACCAAATATAGTTAAGGGTACTCTGTGAAGAAGGTTATTTGTAAGCCAGATTGATTTGCACTGATCATATTGATCACTGGTGCTGTCGCCTTATCTGTGTTTGGGTTATATCCTGCCAAGGGTATAATAGCTGGACAGCTTCCAAAGCTTCAGGGCACCTTCCATGCACCCAAACAGCTCAAGCTCAGCTGACTGAAAAGACAGATTTTGGACGCCAAGCTCTTAGTTTTCCTGCCATTTAATAGAGCCCTCTTCTATGGGCTTTCAAGGATTGGCTTGTGCTCTCCATTTGGACACAAGGTCCCTTTGTGGGAAAAACCTTTCAGAAAAACGAAATTGGTTTATTTCCAAGTTTATTTTAATGGACTGCCATGAGATTTAACTGTAATTTTAAATGGAAGTGTACTTTTTTCTGTCTGTTTGTTATTTAAAGTAACATTTTTTTTCTCATGGAGAAATTTTGTTTTACTTTTGTTTTTACTGCGCTTTTCTATGGAAAAAAAGTGAATTTTAAGGACTTTGTTTACTGGCTCTTGTTGCTTTTTTCCCTGGGAAAGGGGCACCATTTTTGACTTGAGCATGCAACAAACTACTGTTCCCTTGGTCTGTCTATCTTCCAGCCACAAAGAAAGTTAACCGAAAAGCTTTTGCCATCGTAGTAGACTAGCATTTTGCATTGGCCATAGGTACACGACTCTGCTGTGGCCAAAGTTTGTTCCTCAGACCACTCACCTTCCACCCGGATCCCTCTGGTGTAGCACATGCTGCTGTGGACTGGGGGATAGCCATGTCCTTTGACGTGTTGGGGTCCCCACAGTGGCAAGAGAGAGTCGCTCTTGTTGGTCCTGTGTGAGGGAACAGAGAAGACTTCCTTCTTTGGTCAGAATGTTGTGCATATCCCTGGGTAAGCTGCTTTTGCCACTAAAACTACTTGGCCGTCTTGTCAAAAAAATCAAAAACTAAACATGCATCCACTCCTTCTCAAATTTTAAACAGGAGTAGTTTACTAGGTGTGGGTTTAATTTGGGTTATTGATACTAATAGTGATTTTTGGTAAAAGAAAGACTAATTTTTTCTGAAGAGATTCAAGATGTTGTATCTGGACAGGAAGACAAAGGGACAGATGCAGGGTTTTCTCTTCAGTTGTCTGGTTCAGACTTGGGAAGGCTCCATTTTCGCTTCTCCTTGTGTAGGTGTTTATTTCCAAAATGTGCCAGTGTTTTCAGTGAGAGAACACTGAGGTTTCAGTCCATCGGAAAATACTGTGAGCTGTTACAGAAGGATTTTTCAGAACCTGCACCATTCCTCCTGTTCTGTCAGCTGTGGAAGATCTCAGTGCCTGCAGTTTTCCTTACACTAAGCCTGCTGCCCCTAAAAGGCAAAATAAAGTTCATAGGATCATAAGTTACTAGGCTGCTGGCCCTGAGGCCCTTACAAGCCTAGCCAAGAATTTAGCCCATGTTCCAACAAGTCAGCACCCAATGCCACTGTACAGTAGGGACACGGGTGGAATCCCAGGGGTGTGTATTTATCCAGATTCCGGTTAATAAGGTATTCTGCTTGACATGGAGATGGGAGTCTATTCCATAAAAGGAGTAGTCTCCGGGGCACAAATCTGCCCTGCCAGACCAGGTTGAGGTCACGTGTGCGGGTTACTGAAGTAAAGCTTGACTTGCGGATGTGCAGCAGTCCCATCAAGGTGAGCTCTGAAATTGCTTTGTATGCCAGGCAGAGGTCACCTCTCCAGAGTCTGTAGGAGACTGGGTAGAGGGACAGGGCCTTTAGCCTATCTGTGTAGGGTAGATGTTTGAGGCCCTGAAGTCTCCTGGTGAGGAACCTCTGTGGTCTCCCCAGCTGCTGCATGTGCTTTGTGAGGTACATGCTGAAAGGGGCATTGTATTCAATGGGTCTTATAAGGGAAGAATCAAGGGATGTTATGACCACCTTGTCCATGGATGGGATACCCTTACTAATGAGGTAGGCCGTGTGGAAAGTTTTCCATACAATGGAGGCAATATGGTGGTCAAAAGTCAGTTTGCTGTCAACCTGGGTGCCAAAGTCCCTCGCAGCTGATTGCGTGCTTATCACCTTATTATTAATGTGATAAATTGTGGGGATGCCACTCTCCCCAAAGGGAATGATGCATTTTTTGGCATTCAGTCTGAAGCCTATTTCTGGCAACAGTCATTTGTTTGGGTGAGACCCTCTTGAAGAATGTTCACATCACTAGAGGAATTGATGACTGCACGCAGCTTGCAGTCATCTGCAAACATGGTCAGCCATAGCCCACTGGTTTTGGCCTGCACCTCAGAAACGTACATCCCAAACAGAGGCACCAAGACCAATCCTTGGGGCACACCGCTTGTTACGGGTCTACTGCTTGAGGTGACTTCCTGTATTTTGACTAGGTGGTTCTGTCAGTGAGCCAGTTTGCTTACCCATCTGGTAATGTATGGATTGATGCCTAGTTGAGAGAGATTATTATTATACCCGAGTGTGGAAAGTAGTATCAAAGGCTTTGGCCAGGTCAGGGTAGGCACTGTGCAGTCTTCCCCTCGTCCAGCAATATTTCAAGTTTTTATACACTCATCCCATACCTAACGCAGAAGCTATAGCTTTAGTTAATCTTACTGCCACTAAACATTTGGTTTATTTCAGCCCTACTTTCGGACAGGGATGGAAAAATTGTTCATAATTATAGGAAAAGTCTAGGCTTCTGCAACTATTTATTCTGACCAATTGTGAAGGTGTGAGGAAGGTTTTGTCTGCAGTTCCTTCTTGGAAGGAAAAATCTGCTTTAAATTTATTTTCTTCCATTTCACAGGTCACAGCTTATCGTTTACAGTGTGTGTACATCTCTGTTGATACTTCAGGGCTGTGATCACTTGTATTGGTTTGATGAGGTTTGCCTGTCTGCATTCTCAACCTCCCATATGATGTGAAAAATAAGATCTCCTTTGGATAGACATTTAGTTTTGGGTTCCTCCTCTTTCTTTTGGCTGCTCCCTTTAGGGGTCACCACAGCGGATCATCTGTTCCACACCAACCACACCTGCATGTTCTCTCACCACATCCATAAACAATATCTTGGGTCTTCCTCTTTTTCTTCTTACCTGGCAGCTCTATCCTTAGCATCCTCCTCCCAATGTACCCAGCATCCCTCCTCAGCACATGTCCAAACTTAACGCAGTCTCGCCTCTCTAGCTTTGTTTCCAGACTGTCCAACCTGAGCTGACCCTCGACTATACTCATTTCTAATCCTGTCCATCCTCATCACACCCAGTGCAAATCTTAACATCTTTAACTCTGCCACCTCCAGTTCTGATTCTTGTCTTTTAGTCAGTGCTACTGTTTCCAATCCATGTAACACAGCTGGTGTCACTACCATCTTGTAGACCTTCCCTTTCACTTACTGGTACCAGTTTGTCTCCCCACCTCTTCCACACTCACCATTACTCTGAACTGTTGATCCCAAGTATTTAAACTCCTCTACCTTTGCCAGCTCTACTCTCTGCAGCCTCATCATTCTCTCATTCATGCACACGCATTCTTAGTCCTGCTGACCTTGATTCCTCTCCTCTCCTCTCTAGAGCACATCTTACCTCTCCAGGGTTTTCTCAGCCTGTTCCCTACTCACACAGCAAATCACAATGTCATCCACAAATGTAGTTCATGAGGACTCCTGTCTGAGCTTGTCTGTCAGCCTGTCCAACATTGCAAATAAAAAGGGCTCAGAGCTGATCCTTGATGTAATCCTACCTCCACCTTGAACGCATCCATCACTCCTATTGCCGACCTCACCATTGTCGCACTATCCTCGTACATATTCTGTACCACTCTAGGCACCCTGTCATATGCCTTTGGTTATCAAAGGGTGTGATGAAAAGAGCAAGTTGATTCAGGGAATCTAAGATTTTTCAGCCCCCCCCCTTTTCTGGATTTTAAGGGATTCTCTAACCCTTCATCCAATGTCAGGAAAAAAGTCTGCACAAAATGCAGGTAAACAGATTAAGAAATGGTAGGGTTTTTTAAAACAATTTAGGAACCCCCCCTCCAAACCAAGGTCAGTCCAACATGTCCGAATGATGGATGGACCTTGTCCCCCTCCCCCAACACACACTGGCAGTCCCTTTTCCCTTTCAGAAAGTCCGAGTCTCCCCTTTTATCTTTATAACTGATAGTATCAGACAAATGGGATCTGAGGATCATTCATAGGTTCATAGGTCGGTACTAGGCTATCTGCCCGAGGGCATTTATAAGCCTAGCCAGAGTGTGCCAATGAAGTGATCCCAGAGGCGTACTTTCTGTTACCCATCCACTTGTCAAGGCTTCTCTTGGAGTGTTAGCGAGGGGCTCTGCCTAATGTAGTTAGGAATTTTGTTCCAAAGCATGGGGAGTCTCCGACAGGAATCTATCCCTCCAGCATCTATCCCTCCAGCATGGTATATTTATTGTTGTGCCGAGGTTTAGCTCACTAGAGCGTGTGGCTCGCTGTGACTTGGATTTCTTTAGGTGGAGCATGTCCATCAATTGAGTTGGACATGGCTTTGTAAGTCAGGCAGAGATACCTCTGAGTAAGCAATATGCCACTGAGTACAGTCGGAGTTTTTTATGTCGAGCTGCATAGGACATATGTTTGAGGCCAGTAATCCTCTTGGTGAGGTACTTTTGTGGTCTTTCAAGCTGTTGGAAGCATCTTGTGAGGTACATCCCAAATGGGGCATTGTACTCTATGATGGGTCTGATGAGTGACGAGTAGAGGGGGACTATAACCTCTTTATTTCTAGATGCGAACCCCTTAGTAATTAGATGGGCCACATAGAAGAATTTCCTAACTACTTTGGCAATATGATTACTATCTACCTGGGTCCCCAGATCTCTTATTACCTCTTCTGTATTAAGGGGGCTGCCGCCTATGTGGTAATTCGTAGGTGTTTTTCCCAGACAGGATGACTATGCATTTTTTGGCATTTAGCTTGAAGCCCCTCAGTAAGGCCTTTTGGAGGATGTCCGTGTCAGCCGGAGAGTCAATTATTGCTCCCAGTTTGCATTCATAGGCGAACTTGGTTAGCCATAGTCCTCCTGTGTTTGCCTGTACTTCTGAGAAATATATGCCAAACAGTAGGGGTCCCAGAACTGAGCCTTGCGGGACACCACTTGTGACTGGTTTAGAGTCAGACCTGGAGCATGCTATTCTTACCGTGCGAGTTCTGTCTGTAAGCCAGTTGGCAACCCCTCTTGTGACGTAGGGGTTTATGTTCAGTTTTTCTATAATACCCGAGTGAGAAATGATGTTGAACGCCTTGGCAAGGTCAAGGTAGGCTGTGTGAACCACCTTTCCCTCATCTGTGGCCTTGGTAACTGTCTCGAAGTCAACCGGGTTTAGTAGGCATGATCTGCCCTTAACAAAGCCGAACTGGGTTGGGTTAAGTGTTTGGAGGTTCCTAATGTCTTTGTTATGAGTTCCATGATGATGCGCTCCATAGCCTTGCAGACCAGGCTAGTCAGGCTTATGGGGCGATAGTTACCAGGGTCAGTTGTGGCTCCTCCTTTGTGGAGCGGAATAACCATTGCTGTGCGCCATTCTATGGGCACGTAGCCTGTAGAGAGGCTGAAATTGAACAGCGTGTTTAGGTGGGGGGTTAGTTTGTTCTGTAATTCGTGCAAGACGCAGCCTGGGACACCATCTGGCCCCATTGATGCTGTGTTTTTGGCTTTTGAAAGGGCTGTTTTCACCTGTGTTTCTGTGATTTCTGGGACACACACTTTTCCGGTATTGTTGTGGGCCCTTTTGAAGGTGAGAGGGAGGTGAAGTTTGCACTGAATCTACCTGCCAGTATAATGGCAATATCACTAGGTTCAGTATATTTTGTGCTATTTTGCACCATCTCAGAGCATATCTGCGAGTTGCCACTTAGATTCTTGACATAGCTAAAGAAGGCTTTGTGGTTATCTTTCGAGTCCTTGGCTATTTTTCTTTTGAAGTTAGCCTTGGATGATTTTATGAGGGACCTTAGTTTTTTACTGAATACTGATCAGGGATGTCTTTCCTTCTTGGGATTTGCTTTTTTTTCTGAACTAGTTTCCTCTTTTTGTTGTATAACCTGTTTATGGCAGGGGTCCACCAGACTGGTTTCCTTCTCTTAGGGGATTGAGTCTTGGTTTTGCTAGGGATGGCACGATCCATGCATCCTTGTAGGTGCACATAGAGTGCAATTGTAAAAGGATTCTGCATCTTGGGCAGTGTTATCCTTTAGCGTGGGGGCTGTGAAACTTACCACCTCTGACTTAAGGTGAAGTTTGCTTTAGAAAAGTTTTTCACTGTGGTTTCCTTGGTTGGGGGTGGTGATGGGGTGTGGACATCCAGGGTGATTAGTTTATGGTCTAATCTAACCGGTGACAGGTTGTCCTCCGGTACAGAGCACCTATCACCCATGTTGGTGATTACCAGGTCCAATATGTTGTGGCCTGGTAGGGGAGTTTACCAGCTGATCCAGGGCATTTGAGTTGATAAATTCCAGGATGCGCTGAGCCTGGGAGTTTGTACCCAGTTAATGGTAGGGTAATTGAAATCTCCCAAGATTAAGGTGTTCGGTAGGACCTTCATGTTTTCCATTGTCTCCAGAAAGGCGGAGTGGTGGTCCTGGGTCATGGAGGGTGATCTGTAGCAGGCCACAATTTGCATTGCAGATTTGCCCGATGTTAGTTGCACATGGATGATCTCGGAGGTATCCTGCTGCGTCACTAACCTGGAGGTGTGGGTATACTTGATGAATATGGATACACCCCCTCCTTTTGTGTTTCGGTCCGTGTTCTGTGTTCGAAATATGCGGTATGAGTTGTAGCCCAGTAGTGCTGGAGTGCTCTCTGGAGCCTTGAACCAGGTTTCAGTTACTGCACAGATGTCGACGTTCTCCATACTTGAGTGCTTCGAGCGCATGCATTTTGAGATTTAAACTCCTGGCGTTGGATAGCATAACCCTCAGTTTTTTACTTGTGCTGTTTACGGAGGTGGGTTTGAATTTTGAGCCTTGCCTAAAAAAGCACTATGGGGGCAGCAAGAGCCTTGGGCAGTATTCGAAAGCCACGGGGTGACAGGTGCAAGCAGTCTCTTGCGAAGTAACGCAGCTTGTCGAGCATGTCATCCCAGGCTGACAGACACTGGATCCCCTTTGAATGACACCAGAAGCTTAGCCAATTGTTGAAATTGATCATTTTTTCTTTATACTGAGTTATCATTCTTGGTGAGGGCAGGATGCTGGTCAGGGTCATACCCGCCTGTGCTACATGATCAAGAGAGCTCTTCCATGTCTCTCTTCGTGTAGTCCAGGGAGGTACGGCTCAGGTCGTTCACACCAACATGAACAATGACAGTCATATTTGTACTTGTTCTGGAGTGACCTGAGTGCTTGTGTTATGTGGTGGATTCTGGCTGCAGACAGGCAGCTAACAGTAACCTTCTCCTTGTCCAGCCTAGTGACTACAGATGGCAGTGGGAAGAAATACCTCCTTTCCAGGGGGTAATTCATCTGCCAGACCAGTCCTTCCAAAACTTGCTGTCTCAAGGAGTGATAGCCAGTTCCTCCTTCCATGTTAGGAAAGGTTTTTATTAAAGCATGTTGGTGCCAGAGAAAGGTGATGCTTGGAGATCACTTCTAGATGTTTCCCGAACCTGTTTGTGATAGTGCACAAGTTCAAAATGCTGTCTGTTCACAACCTGTTGCATCTTCTTCCTCATTTGTTTTCCTGGTAACACTAGGTTTAAGATGTTTATCACATCCCTTTTCATCCACACTTCAGGCATTTCTTATGGTTTTATATGTCTGGATCATACTGGCAGTTCTCTGCCTTACATTTTGGATTATCCGCTGCACCAGGAGTGTTCACAAAATGTCTAACTCCAGTTATAGCTCATTGCAGGCTACAAGGTATCCACATTTTTCTATATTTAGACTTGCTTATCTTTGCAGAATCTTTTTCAAAGTGTCTGGGATCTGTCACTTGGATGAGAGTTCTCTTACACAAGCTGGAATCCTGTGAAACCATGTAGTTAAACAAGCTTTTTCACAGAGGGAAAAATCCATATCTAGATCCACTTCTTAGGATTTCCACTCACTTTGATCACTGTGAGGGAATACAGCCTGTGATTCTCGTGATACACTGGCAAATTCTCCACATGAGAAAGACACAATGGTATCAGTCTCTCTGGTCCTAGATCCAACATCCTTTGTCTTTTCAAATCCCAGTGCTGCGGTTTGTCAGAAGAGAAATCACTTGGTGAAGATGGCTAATTTCACTAAACCCAGGATCTGAAGTTGATGGTTTTTCATTTGATCTTCAACCTGTGGGACTCTGATCCAGTATGTACCATCGGAGCTGTAGCTTCGACGTCTGCTCCTAGAGGCTGGTTTAGACTGCAAGGTTGTAGGAGTTGTCCCTTCCCCTAGGGGCTTCAGTGCTGGGAAGCTCTAGTCCAAATCCCCTTTCAGTGCTGGGGGCGATGGTCCGGCAAGCTCTGACGCAGATGTTTTCGGCTAGCCTTTGGCATTTGAGGTGATGGAGAAGGGTCCTCTCTGCTCCTTCGAGAGCCTTGACACTTTTGTCCTCAGATTCCACCCTCGCTTTTCTGTTTCTGGGCCTGAGTCTTCTGTCCTTCCCCCTCAGGGACAGCCTGCTTCCAGACTGCCCCAGGAGGTTCCTCTTCAGGAATCCCTGGGGTTTCCCCCTGAGGAGGCCACTCTGATGCATATGGGCAAGAGGAGGAAGTTGGTCTCCCCACCAGAGTCTCTCACTGATGGACTTGGATGAAGGGGAGGTCTCCCCTCTGTCACCCCCTGATGATGTGTCATTTGGGAACATCATGGAAATCCTACACCAGAGAGGCGGGTGGTCTATCCTCAAGTCCAACCTAGAGTCTGTATTTCTGGAGGCGTTTGGCACAGGGCTGCCTTCTTGGGTGTGCCACACACACACACACACACACACACACACACACACACACACACACACACACACACACACACACACACACGTGAATCCCTTAGTGGATTCAATTTCTAGTAGGGAATGGAAGGAACCAGACAAGGTTGAGTGCAGTGCTCCATTGAATAGGCCCCATTGGTGAAAGGATTCCCCAGTCCATGCATTGGTGGTTGCAGCAGCCACCAAAGAAGGAGCTGACCCAGGAGATCTCCTCAGTCCATCCTCCAGAGGAGTCTAGGGTGATGGACTGCTTTGGAAAGCGGGTGTGTGCTTCAGCCACCTTTGGTCTGCATGCGCTGAATTTGACGCATGTTGACAAACTGCAGAGGGACCTGGTTAAGGAGGTCAGAGTCTGCCCTGGGAGTCAATGTTGGCAGAGAAGGTTTAATCTTCCCACATGGCCATTCTAACTGCCATTTCTAACACGTCCATGAAGCTGCTTTCTCATGTGACTTGGGGGGGGTGCCTCTAGGGATGCCAGGACAGGCATTGCCATTAGGTGGCATGCCGGTCTCAGTCTTAGTTCCTTTTTGGAGCCTTTCAATGCATCATTCACAAATGCTTCCTTTGATGGTTCAACTTTGTTTGGCAAAACTGTTTGCGACACTGACTCAGAGCGAGAAAGATGGGAAGACGTTCTGTCGTCGGAATCTGCTTTTTTACTCCACAAAGATCCTTTTCGAGGAATTGTGGAGTTAAGAATGTGGTTTCAGAAACCTCAGGATTTTTTTCAAGGACACTAAGCGGTATCCCACCCCCAGGGGCAGAGGGGGAAATGACAGGTACCACCCTCGTGGCAGAGTGGGTCCAAAGAACCAGGGGTCTCTAAATTTATTCTCAGACCCTTTCAACAATGCTGAGGGATTGCCCGACTGCTCTTCTTTGGAGGCAGGGGGTGTCTCTCTCTGCACCCAACATCCTGGGAGTCCATCATGAACGATCGTTGTATATTGCAAATATTCAGAGGTTATTCCATCCCATTTCTTCATCCTCACACTCCAACAAAACCCCTCCCAGACGTTCCACCTGGTCAACAGGAGTAGGCAGCTGTAGAAATCTCCAGGCTGCTCAAAAAGCAGGTTATCCAGTCTGTCCCTCCAGACCAGTCCAGATCAGGCATTTATTTGCAGGTTCTTTGTGGTGCCACAGAAAATAGGGGACTTGAGACCCATCCTGGATCTCTCTGCCCTGAACCTGTCCATTGCCAAGGCAAAGCTTTGGATGGTCACCCTACAGTCCATTCTCTTTCTGCAGATGAGCAACTGGATGTGCTCGGTGGACCTTAGGATGCGTACTATCTTATCAAGATGAACAGATGGTCCAGACAGTAACTCCGGTTCTGGCTGGGAGCCGATCATTTTCAGTTCACAGTGCTCCCCTTTGGACTCGCCACTGCTCAGTGGGTGTTTACCAAAGTGATGATGGTAGTGGCGGTTCACCTGCAGCTGCAGGGATTTTATGTCTTCCCCTACCTGGATGATTGGCTCCTTTCTGCTTCCTCCAGGCATAGACTAATTCAGAGCAGGGATAGTCTTTCCCACCTAGCCAGTTCCCTGGGCATCATGAGAAATCTTGCCAAGTCGAACCTGGTACCTGTCCAGGTGTTGGACTTCATAAGGGCTCTGTTGGATATGATTCAGGACAGGGTTTCTGCTTCCAGACAGGTTGTCACTTCAGTGTCATACAGCTTCAGTCCCAGCTTCCCACTGCAAGTATGGTAGCTTGGGCATATTGGGGTCCATGGCTGCCACATTCTACCAACCACATGCCTTCACATGCGGATTTTTCAGTGAACCTTGGCAGTTCAGTGGTCCCTTCTTGACCTTTATCGTATCCAGTCTGGTTGTCCCCAGTTTGCTAGGGCGCTCTCTTCAGTGGTGGCTTCAGTCCCCAGACCTTCTTCTGGGCCACCTGTTTATTCCTCCTTCCCCTTGATCACAGTGACCACATTCTCCTCCCTGCTCTGGTTGGGGGAGCATTGCATGGGATGGTCTGCCCAAGGCATGTGGTCTTCATGGGAGACAAGTCTACATATCACTGTCCTGGAGATGAGGCTGGTGCTTTTGGCGTTGCAAGCTCTCCACACCTTTCTTCCTGCTGGGATGATTCCTCTGATCCCCAGATTTATTTAGAAAGCACAACGGTTGGGGACCTCAGTCATCTTCATTTCCCCATTCTGGCCTGGTCAGTTTGGTGGCCCACTCTGAGGTTTCATCTAGTGTGTTCTGCGTGGACCCTGGATCCGGTTTTGGATCTCATCACGCACCTGTCAGGGGTTCCTCACCTGGATTTAGCCTGCCTGAAGCTTGCTGCTTGGCTGCTCCAGTTTCCCTGATAGCCAGGACTTCCTAGCTCTCTTCTCCTGTCAAAAAGATCTTGATTGTGGCTCATAAGGCTTCTACCGGGAAGATCTGTTCCAGTAAGTGGAAACTTTTTCCAGTCTGGGCTTCTCTGCACAATCTGCATCCTTTTTCAGCTCCAGTTCCTGCCGTTTTGGATTTTCTAACATATATTTTTAATAATGAGGCTAGTTTTTCTATTATTAAAGCTCCGTTGGCAGCGATTTTGTAATTTCCATGTGGGTGAGAATTCTGTTTCCTTGGCTTCGTCCAAGCTCTGTAAAGGGCTACCTTTCTTTGGCTTCCTATCAAGGACCCTATGTCTCCTTGGGATCTAACTTTGGTTTTACAGGCCTTGGTTTCTCTCCGTTTTAACCAACTGCCATGGTTGATTTACAATTTCTGTCTTGGAAGACTGCCTTTTTGGTGGCTATTAATTTGGCCAAGAGGGTTTCTGAATTACAGGTGCCATCTATCAACCCTTATTTGGTCTTTCATAACGACTGAGAGACTCTTAGGACTAACCCATCCTTCTTACCAAAGGTGGCTTCTGAGGCAAACATTAACCAGGTTATTAATTTGCCAGTTTTCTTCCCGAATTACCAGAACAAGGGGGGAATACAAATTATACTTTATGTTCACAGGCAGCTGCATTTCTGTTTGCATAGAACCAAAAGTTTGGGAAAGTTGGATCAGCGTTTTGCGTCTTTGTCTAAGCTTCATCTGGGGAAATCCTGTTTCTAAGGTTACTGTGGCTCATTGGATTTCTGTGTGTATTTATTTGGTTTATCGCTTCAAAGGTTTGCATCTACTGGGTCCTGTCCGGGTGTGAAGTCCACCAGATCACTATCTATTTCTGAAGCTTTTTGGTCCAGGGTTCCTGTTGGATATCTGTTCTGCTGCTACCTAGTCCTCTTCACATACCTTTATTTCCCACGACAAGCTGGATATTCTTTCCAGGAGCAGGGCATCTTTTGGCCCAGCCTTGCTCTGGAACATCCTTCTATGAGGGCCTCCCAAGGTTATGGTAGCTAGGGACTCTGTCCCACAGGTTTAAGATCAAATGAAAACTTCAGATAGTTATGTACTTACCATAATGTTCATCCAAGTTGTTGCTTTTCATTTGTCTTCAACCCTCCCTCCTTCCACCTGCCCTTTTTGGCTGTGTAGTGGACTGGACAGAGGCAGCCGTAGGTTGCTCCTTGGCTACAGCGGAGTCTGTGTGCACCAATGCCTCTCTCTTGGTCAGGGATGTAATGATGTTCATCATGTTTCACTGTTGCAGTCATGACTGTAGGGTTCTCCCCTGCCAGCAGGCAGCCCTCGGTCGGCCAGAATCCCAAAGTCTGGGTCCGGCGTCGGCTGTTCAACCATGCTCCCTGACATCAGAGCACCAGGAGTATAAAGCTGACAGCCGACGCCATCTTCTCCAGTCTTTCTTGCCGTGCGGTGATAGCAGTTCGCAAGTGCCGGTCGGTTGACTCCTGATGAATTTTTCTATATACTTCGGTCCGAAGACTTTCTTCTCCACTCAAAGCTAAGTACCCCGTTGGGGGAAACTTTTTTCTTGCTCCACTCCGATGTCAGAAAAAGTTAATAATTGTATTTCATGTGGGAAGCAAATACCTCCATAAGGATTTTCATTCTTACTGTATTCCTTGCTTAGGCCCTGACCACGACTTGGCTAGTTGTCTGTTTTGTGCTAGATTCAATCAACGTACAATTAAGCGAAGGTACGATTTTGCTTTTCATTACTTCGGTAGGCACTTTAACTACAAAATGTTGTCTGATACGGTTCCGGCTAACGGAGTTCACAAACGTCGCAAAGATAAAGACAGGCCTCAGAGGTCCAAATCTGATAGCGCACATGCGGAGCCAGCTTCAGGTTCGGCCGTCATCAGTGAGGCGCTTTTGCAGCCCCTGTCATCGGCCATTTCAGAACAGACGGCCGAAACGGACTCTCATGAGGAGCCAACCAGGCCTTTAAATATTTCTGTTGCAGGACCTTCGGACAATGCTCTTTCGGATGGGTCCGGAGCCGCTGTGCAGGTACCGGCTTCCGAAGGGGTTTTCAGGCCTACTCAGCTTCTAGTAAAGGCAAAGACAAAGGCAAAGACTCCTTCTAAACCAAAGACTTCAACGCAAGCCTCTTCTGAACCGGCTCCCAAGTCACAGAAACAGTTACTCAAGATGGCGGAGGATTTACTTACTATGATTAGGGGTTCACATCCCCCTCCAGACAAAAGGCCAAGGCAGGATGTTTGATTCCTCTGATCAGGCTTCTGTTTCCTCAGTTTCTTCTGATCAGGAATATTCTTTCCCTCCTTATGAGGATTCTGATGCTGAAGAATCCATTCCTTCAGCTTCTCCTCCTGAGGATTTCTCTTTTGGGGAAACTTTGCATGAAATGAGGGAACATTTCCACTGGGAGGGACAGGAGTATTCAGAATCCAAGAAAAGACGGAGGGATTTTCTTCTTCCCCAACATAGACCCCTGGCTATTCCTCCTGTTTTGGATATTGTGGATGATGCCTTCTCGGAGGCTAACTTAACCCCTGACTCTCTTCCTCCTGCTCCTGTTAAGCCTGATAGATATTACAGGGTTCCTCATTCCCATCAGTTTTTATACAAGAACCCTACTGCTGACCCTGAAACCATTTCTCAGGGTCCTAAGGGAGTTGAGGCCGCTTCTGCCAAAAATCCCATTCCTACTGAAAAGGATTCTCGATCCTTGGAAAGATGGGGCAAAAAGGTGTACACTTCTGCTACTTTGTCCATTAGGGCTTTAAACTGTCAGTTTCATATGCTTAAATACCAACAATTTCTCTTGTCTGTCTTAAAACAAAAGTTTACTTCCATTTCTGCTTATGCAGATAAGGAATTACATGACTTATTGCATGCCACTGAACAGGTTGGGAAGCATGGTTTACACTGTGGATTTGATGCCTTGGCGGCTTCTTGTAGGGCTGCGGCCTCTGGCACAGTCATCAGAAGACATGCATGGCTAAAGGAACAAAATTTACCTGAACAAGTAAAGGCTAAATTATTGGATGCTCCTGTTCAGCATAATGTTTTGTTTGGATCTAAAGCTGAAGAGGTGATTAAAAAGATGGAGGATAAGGCGAAATCCATGCAAACAGTTAAATATTTCTTACAAGTACAGCCACCTAGATTTAGCAGGAATTGGCCTTCAAAAAATTGGTCCTTTCCCTCTTCAGACAGGCCTCAGAGGGGTAGATATAGACGCTCCAGAGGGAGGCCTCAAACACAAGCTGCTTATAGACCAAGACAGTGGACTGCTTCCACCCCTAGGGGAGGGGAGGACAGGTCACAATCTCAAAGGAAACAAACTCAATGACTCCGTCTGTTGGGCTACAGGAACATCTTGCCTGGAAGCCCCTCTCGGAGGAAAACTCTCTCTTTATCAAAATTGGACTCAAATAACCCAAGACAAATGGGTTTTGGATGTGATTTTAAGAGGTTACAAATTCCATTTTCATACCTTGCCAAGGCCAAGCGGATGGCCAGACCTTCCAAAACATCAATGGACGAAGGCCTTAAACCAGGTGGAAGCTCTTTTGGCAATGAATGCCATAGAACTGGTTCCTCTTTCAGAGATGGGAAAAGGTTTTTACTCAAGGCTCTTTCTAGTCCCAAGGAAGCAAAACTCATGGAGACCCATTCTGGATCTGTCGGTCTTGAACACCTTTGTAGAGATTCCAAAATTCAAGATGCTTACTCTACAGCAGCTACTTCCAATGCTGTCCAAAGATGCATGGATGGTAACTTTGGATTTAAAGGAGGCATATTTACACATTCCCATCAGGCAGGATCGCAGAAAATACCTCCGGTTCAAGGCCGGATCGAGGCACTTTCAATTCTCTGCACTGCCCTTTGGATTGTCTACTGCGCCCAGGGTCTTCGCCAAATGCCTGGCTCCAGTAGTAGCTTACTGCAGACTCAAGGGAATTCAAATTTACCCTTATCTGGACGATTGTCTAATTCAGGCAGACAGCAAGGATGTCTTACTCCAGCATCTAGAATTTGTACAGACCCTCCTCAAGTTCCTGGAATTCTCTGTAAACATAAAGTCAAATTTGACACCATCACAACAGATAACTTTTCTGGGTGCACTTCTAAACACTACAACCCAGATGGCATTTCTGACATCCAAAAAACAATTACAGCTGGCTTCAACTTTCAAAACCTTGGCAACTCTAACTTAACTATCTGCAAGGAAATTCCTGCAGGCTTTGGGTTACATGGCCTCCTGCATCCTTCTCGTACCATATGCAAGACTACACATGAGGAAAATACAGTGGTACCTAAAAAGGGTATGGTCTCAGCATTGCCACAGTTTAGACATACTGATCTCCATCCTTCCTTGCCTTCAAAAGGAATTTCTTTGGTGGTCCAGGGCTTGTGCACTAAACAAAGGGAAACCCTTTCGTCTGCCTCCTGCCACTCAGATTCTAACCACGGACGCCTCGGATTATGCTTGGGGAGCCCATTTTCAGGGCAATTGTCTGCAGGACCTTTGGACAAAGGATCAGAAGCCACCTGCATATCAACTTAAAGAAAATGTTAGCCATTCAGAAAGCTTTATTGGCCTTCAGGAATCTTTTACAACCAGGACAACTACTAATACGGACAGACAACCACAGTTATGTGGTACATAAACAAGCAAGGGGGATCTCATTCCTACCCCCTATGCAGACTAGCCATGGATCTATAGAACACAGCTCTAGCTTACAATCTGGATCTTCAAGCTCCGTTTCTACCAGGGAAACAAAACCTCCTGGCAGACAGTCTGAGCAGAAACCTTTCAGATCCACACGAGTGGATGCTGGACACCAAAATATTCAGGATGATAACAGCAGTCTGGAGATGTCCTCACATAGACCTCTTTGCATTCCATCTCAATCATCAACTACAGAATTTTTGCACCAGGACTTTCCACAGAGAAGCTTGGAAAGTGGATGCCCTGTCATTCAGTTGGAGGAACCTCTCGGGATATGCCTTTCCGCCACTTCCTCCTCTTCCACGGGTTTTATTGAAGATAAAACAGGACAAGCCCAAGATGATAATCTTGCTGGCTCCAAATTGACCTCGGCAGTTTTGGTATCCATCTCTAAAAAACCTATGTCTGGAGCCCCCTTGGGTTTTACCTCCGTCTCTGAGCCTTCTGTCCCAGCATCAGGGTCAGGTTCTACACACTCATGTCAGAACTCTCAGCCTAGCGGCCTGGTTAATCCAGGGCCTTTGATTTCTTCTTTTCTGCCCAAGCAGGTTATGGATGTCATTTTAGAAGCCAGACGTCCTAGCACTAGAAAATCTTATGCAGGAAAATGGAAAAGATTTTGTTCTTGGATGCAGGCTCAGGATTCTGATCCTCTTCTTCCTAACATTACTTTAATTTTACTTTGACAGATCTCTTACATAAGGGTCTCTCTTTTTCTTCCGTTAAGATACATACCTCTGCTATTTCTGATCATTGTAATGCGGACCCTCCCATCTTTTCCCACCAGCTCATGAGACAGTTTCTCAGAGGAGCTAAGAACTTAAGACCTCCTAGATCGCCTCCCATTCCTGCTTGGGATCTCAACTATGTTTTGGAAAAACTAACCTTGCCTCCTTTTGAGCCTGCTGCCTCTTCTGACATCAAGTTTTTATCTTGGAAGACAGCTATTCTGTTAGCCCTAACCTCTGCCAGGAGAGTTTCAGAGTTACAAGCTCTTATGGCTGTGGAACCTTATATTATTTTTCATCAAGACAGGGTATCTCTGAGGACAAATCCTACCTTCATGCCTAAGCCAACCTTTTTCCCCTCTCCTCAAAATAAAGGGGAAAGGATCTTACATTCCTTGGATGTACACAGACAACTACCTGAACAGAACCAAGGACATCAGAACAATTGTTTTTCTTATGCTTCAAGTTCCCAAGGTAAAGCCATTTCAAAGCCAACCATTTTTAAATGGATTGCTCATGGAATCAGATTTTGTTCTCACCATGGAAAGCAAATCCCAGGGAGTATACAGACTCATTCCACCAGAGCTGCTGCCACTTCTGCGGCCTTCCTCAAGGGAGTTCCTACCAAGGACATTTTGGAAGCTGCAACTTGGAGTTCAGTGCATACTTTTTCTAAGCAGTACAGTCTACCTCTCTACTCTAAGTCTAGGGCAGGCTTTGCCTCTGCAGTTTTGCAGGGCCTTTTAGCCGCCCCTTCCTCTTTATGACCACCTCCCTTTCTTTCAGCTTTGGGATTCTACCCTACAGTCATGACCAACAGTGAAACGCGATGAACATAGTACAGTTGTGTACACCTACCATAAATGTAGATGTTCGAGTGTCTTCACTGTTGCAGTCTGGGTTTCCCTCCCTCCTGTCCTCTCTAATTTTTACTTTTGTGTATTTCCTTTTTTCACCATTCTTCTGAGGTGTATTTGCAAAGGTTATGGGACCTTTTTCATCTTGGGACTCCTGACATCTGGGGCAAGAAAAACTGGAGAAGATGGTAAGATGGTGTCTGCTGTCAGCTTTATACTCCTGGCGCTCTGACGTCAGGGAGCATGGTTGAACAGCTGACGCCGGACCCAGACTTTGGGATTCTGGCCGACTGAGGGCTGCCTGCCGGCAGGGGAGAACCCTACAGTCATGACTGCAACAGTGAAGACACTCTAACATCTACATTTATGGTAGGTGTACACAACTGTACTTTATACTAGAAGGGGTTTGTGCTGTTCTGCAACCAACTCGATCTGAGGGGAGGAGGGAGATTGGGGCATTATGGGAAGAGGAGGAGCTTGGGTTTTGGATCCGATGCTGGAGTTTACGGTCGAATCGGATCCGTGCCGGATCAGAGTCCCACAGGTTGAAGACAAATGAAAAGCAACTCAGATGGTAAGTTACAAGTACATAACCTTTTTTCCCCTTCTCTCACTGCTCCAGAGTCAGTCGCCACAAACACTTTGGACTTCAGATGAGGAGCAGTTTCAGGAGGGATAAAAGTAAAGGGTGTGTGGGACAGTGTCAGGCGCAAGCACACAAATATAAAAAATGCTTGCCCTGATCAAGGCACTCGATTCTCTGAATCATCTTTGGTCCCTTAGACCAAGTTGTTGAACTACATGACTGTGGTATTGCCTAACAAGCAAGGGGGAATCGGATTCTTCCTCCTTTGCAGACTAGCCATATTAGCTTGAGATACGGCTTCACATCACAGTCCCCCTCTGCAGACATCCTTCATTCTATCAGAGCAAAATTGTGTGGTAGACAAGCTTTAGGACAAGGGCAGACCTTCAAAATGGAAACTAAATCAGGGAATCTTCCTCAAGTAATCCTATTTACCTCTGCTCTAAACAATCAGCTGGCAAGATGTTCTGTTCCTGGACTCCATGCACGAAGGCCTGGATGCCTTTTTCGTTTCCGTGGACAAGAATGTTCTAGTATGCTTTTCCACCCTTTCCACTGCTATCTGGGGTACTTATGAAGATTCAGAAGAAATCTCCCAATATCGTTGACTTCCTTCTGGCCCAGGTAAAAGTGGATGTTCTTGATTCACTGTTGGTAATAACTGATTAGATTTCCTGCTGTGGAAGCCCTTGGCCATCCCAGCTGCTAGAAATTTTTTTCTCCTCATCCTCCTGAAGCGGCAGGTTCACTGACCGATGTCAAGATGTCTGGGTTGAAGGAAGTGAGTTGGTGTTATAACCTCGGTTTGTTTTTGCTATCAGATCCCAAAGTGGAGTGCTAATCCGTGTATGTCAGTTTGAACCAGAGACAGAAGACTTCTTAATCTAAGTACTCTGTTGGGGAGCTTTTCATATGTTTTTTGACTGTCAGAGAAGGTTAATTGTCTCTACTGTGGCAGTAGATACTGCACCTGGACTTCATTTTGTGTAACCTGTTTGAGCCCAGAACATGACTTGATCAATTGTCTGTCCTGTGGTCACATAGAGCCATCAAGCATAGGGCTGAGATTTTAGCTAAATATTTTAGCGAATTGCAAGGGCCCTCATGTACTATCATCCACTGGTCAGGCTGAGGTTTATCTCCCTAGCTGCTAGAAGGGAAAGTGCCCATGACGTAGGGTACCGGGTGACGCTCGTTTTGCCATCAGCTGGTCCACCTAGGCTTATCGAAAAAGGTGAGACTTTGCAGTCCCATGCCTGTATTGAAACCCATTCAGAGTCTGATACACTGCCAGGTCCTGCTATTTCTGCATAGGCTGAAGGACTTTGCTCATTTGTTGGGTCCAGGGGCACTTTACAGGTTCATGCTTCTGGCAACTGCTCTCACACTGGTGAAGGGGTGCCTGGAGTTTTTCATCATGAGGAGAATGCCTCTGGTTGCCGCCTCTGGATTCGGGTGTCCTCTTGCGTTCCAGCCATAGGGCAGAAGTCTCCCTCAGGCCTAAGCCTAAAGCTTCACATAAGGCTGCATCCAGCTTGCCCCAGTCGAGGTCTACCAGCTCCCATTCCCAAACTTGGGCCCATCAACAGGACTTGGGTTGGCTAAGGATTTGATCACTATGGTCTAATCCAAATGCTTTTCTTTCCCAGGTTTTTCCCTTGAATCTTCTCCTAGTAAAAGAAAAAGGGATATCTCTACCTTAGAGTGTTCAGATTCCAATGATGATGATGAATCCACCTTTGAGGAAAGTTTTTCTGTTGCTTCCTATGAGGATTCAGATTCTGAGAACATTGCCGCGACCTCTTTCCCTGAGAACATTTCTTTTTGGGAGACCCAACATGTACCCTAAGGGAACACTAATTTGAAGAGATTCTCACTGTATGGTGCAAGACAAGCTCCGAAGCCTCTGATCCTTTCATTCTTATCAGAACTTTTTGACAAAGGGCTTTCTTATTCCTTTATTAAAATTCACACTTCAGCAATCTCCACTTATCTGCCTGCTCAACCCTCTCTTTTCTTCCATCCTCTCGTGAAACAGCTGCTGAGAGGGGATATCCACATTAGAACCCCCCCCCCAGAAGAAACTACCTATTCCCCCATGGGATCTCATTTTTGTTTTGGAGAAGCTCACCCTCCCACCTTTCGAACTAGCTGCCTGGAAAATTCCTGACCTGGAAGATGGCATACCTGCTAGCCATTATTTCAGCTAGAAGGATCTCAGAGCTTCAGGCCATTATGTGGAACCTTTCATCACCTTCCACCCTGACAGTCTCTTGGACCAACCCTTCCTTTGTGTAAAGTGGTTGCAGAGATCTCTGTAATCCAGACCATCTACTTGCATACCAGCTTTCCTAACCCTCAAAACAAAGGAATAAGAATACTCCATACCTTGGATGTGCATAGGGAACTGCATTACTACTTGGACAGAATAAAGAATGTCAGGAAGTCTGACTCGCTTTTTCCTGGCCTTTGTAACTCTGAAGGGGAGACCAGCTTCTGAACAGTCTCCAAGTGGATCTCCCTCTGCATCTTGCTTCGCTACTGCCACCACGGAAAAAATCTTTCCAACCCTGTGGGATCACACTGCACTAGGGCTACTTCTACATCTTTTCTTAAAGGAGTTGCCCCAAAGGACATTTTGGAAGCCACTGCTTAGTCCTCTGTGCATAAATTCCACAAACGTTATCACCCTCCAACCTTCTCCAAGTCCAGAGTTGGGTTTGCCACTGCCATCTTGCAGGGCATCCTTTCCTCTCCATAACTTTTCAGTCCTCCCTCCTTTCAGTTTTGGGAATCATCCCATCAGTTATGACTGCAGTAGTGAAACCTGTACATAGTACAGTCGTGTACTACCATAAATGTAGTTGTTGAAGTGCATTCACTGTTGCAGTATTCTTTCCCTAGCTCCTTCCACTCTTGTCCCATGTATTTGGGAGGGATATTCTCTCTACTTCCACGTTGTTCCCTCGTCCTCTGTACATAGTTTCTGAGCTGAGGCCCCTGACCTTAGGGACCTGTTAGAGGTTTCTATCTATTGGGAGCAAGAAAGTACCGAGGTTATGGCACTGTCTTACTCCTTTATACCCAGACATCTTGACATTGGTTAGGGCATCCATTATCTTCAGGAGAAGGAGAAAAATTCTCGTAGTCAGGCCAACCAAGGGTCTCCATGGCAGGAAATGTCATTATTTATGACTGCAACAGTAAATACACTCACACACCTACATTTATGGTAAGTGTAAACTGTACTTTCTCCCTTTAGTGTTAATGGCCATGGGTAATTACCACAAGCTTCATAGAATTAATCCATCACACCAAGATTAGGGTTGTTGGGTGTTTGATACACCCTAACCCCAAGCAACTTCAACTGACTACTTGGATGATATAGTCTTAATTCCCTTTTATCACACGTTTACTGAGGATGTGCAGCAGGCACTATGGAGGCAAGAAAGCCTGCTACCAGAGAATTGTATATTCGCAACTGGAAAAGGTTTACTAGTTAGTGCTAGTAGCATAACTAGTACCTATTCAGGGTGCTAGTTGTACTCTGGTTCAGCCTCCCTTTCTCTTTTGGCATGAAAGTTCTGAAGGGCTTGATGCTCAAACCTGGTTTTAGTCATCTCAGCTTGACTGGGCGAGTGGAAGCTGCCCTGAAGCTTTGAAAGCTGGCTGTGGATGTTCTAGCCTTGGCAGGAAACTTCATATGAACCTAATAATAAATTTGAGTTCTCATAGTAATTCTTCTATTCAGATGATAGAGCATAAAAGTAACTAATTTTAAGCAGGCAGTGTATTACTTAAAATAAAGCTTACACTTTAAAAGATGGCATTGAGATACGAAAGTTGCAGCATAGCTGAACACTTAGCTTGGTCAGAAAATCCATGTTTTTTCTACCCGCTGTTCTGTACTAAAGCTTACCCCCTGTTGATTATTAATTGGAATCCAAGTGTCACTGTTTTTTTCAAGAACAAAATAAGAGCTTGAAATAAAAGTGGTGTGTTCATATTAACTTGAGGCATTGAGAGAATGAGATAATAGCACAAACTTTAAGTGCCCCCCTGATTCATTACAGAAACCTGCTTTACAAGTCCCTTACACAGTTGCATTTCTTGGAAATCCCTCTCATCACTTTCCTCACTTATGCTAGTGTGTGGATTCCTGGATGCAGCCCCCCCCCCAGCATATTTTTTACCTTCCACTTTGAGGCGGTCACATTTGAGTCATCTGTAGAATTTGCAGGTCTGTAATTGATTGTTGATGCCCTACATTTTGATCGACTAAAACCACTTGTACTATCATTAAGTACCTCATAAGCATTATTTGTCTGTTACTGGGAAAGTCAGACTGAGAAAACCCTTTTTCAGTGGAGAAAAGCTCTGTATTTTAACACCAGTTTTGGCAGTTACATTAGTTACATGATATCAGAAGGACTACAAAATATGTGGAAATGTATGAGCTTTGTAATAGCTTACATACACACAGTTTAAAAACTGAACATATGCATAGCTTGCATAGGTATACAGTGAACATTCATTAGAAAAAGGGACTATATTAGATCAGCGAACTCTTAAAAAAGATTGATCAACCTTATCTAAGCGAAAGCTTACAATCTCGAACGGTCAGATCAGCGATTCCCCCCCCCCCCCCCCCCCCCAGGGATAGCTGATCCAAACACATACACACAACACATACACACCAAACAGAAATCCACACATGTACACCTGAAATCTGACACCTAACCCTACACTAAACTATGCACACACCACTAACTATCCATTTACCTTAACCCAAACCCTAACCCTAAGGTCCGTCACTATCGCACACTCACATCACCCGCTCCCTAACTCGCATAAACCCGCCCTAACCCTCACGTCCACACAATCGCACACATACCTAACCCGAGCCCTAACCCACTCTAACACTCACATCCACACAATCGCACACTTACCTGAATCCGACCCATAACTTTCCACCACAGCACTGAAAATACCGAAGCAACAGAAACAGACAACCGAATTCTTTCCCTAGGAAAAAATTAGTTTGTTGCTTTGATATTTTTAACATTTGCTAAAATAAGGTCGATCAGTCAGCGTTCGCTTGTTTAAGCATTCACCGATCTAATATAGACCCTAGAGAAAGACAGGCTTGCATACAGCAGAGAGAGTAACTTTGCCAAAAATACTGTCGCTGTATTGTACCTGTTAAGTTAAATATTCAACTACATATAACTGAATAGTTTAGGAATTTCTTAATTGGTTCTTGTTTGTTGCATGTTTGCCCACAAGATAGGGTTTTTTCCCCTTTAAGAAAATATTTTTACTGTTAATGCTGCAGTTGAGACTTAAAAATAAAGCACATTTTGGAGACTTAAAAATAAAGCACATTTTGAAGGCAAAGCAAACAGTTATACATTTGTTTTAGTTCTTCTGCTACTATTTTTGGTTTGTTGCCTGGGCCTTGGGGACTGAGGCCAAGTAAAACAAAGTTATGTTTGTAAGCGCACCTATATGGATTAATTTCATTCTGTTGAAATGTCAGCTCACTGAGTGTAGTGCTTGAAAAAATTTGTCAGAAGTGCTGTGAGTGCTGGTGATGTCAAAAGATTGACAACATATGGATTAGATAATTGTGGGTTTGGGATTGTCAAAACTTTCTGCTATACTAAGTTATTGCCTTAAGGTAAGAGTGTTAGTGTACTTGTCTGACTGACCTGTGAAATGGTAGTGTTACGGGAAGGGCCTTTCTAAGGTGAGGTGTGGGGTTGGGGTTAGCATGCATTAGTAAGGTGATGCAAGGGAAGCAACCCCCCCCCCCCCACTTATCCTTCCTAACTCTATCCCTGCCCATAACCCCAATTTTAACCCTTGCCTTAAAGACTCTCAGTAACCTTACCACTGTTCAAACAGTGCGTCTGAATTTTGGGACAGAGTTTTGGTTGTTAACCAATGGGTTTTTTTTGGGGGGGGGGGTTGAATAGATTTTCAAGATGCTGGTATCAGTCTCCTATGCAGCTGTGCTTGTGCATTTCAATAAATCAGCATATATCTGTGTATACATACACATGTACATTCCTGTTGTGCTTTTGTAGCTAGTTTAATGTCCCCACCATCACACACAGCATGTTTTTGGAAGCGAGAGAAATCCAGAGAGAAAATCATCCAGAGACTGGGAGACTTTTATCCAAAATTCCGCACAGAGTAATTGGGTAACAGAGGTTGACCTCTATACCCTGGAACTGTGTGGCAAAGATAAGCAGACATCCCTTCTGAAAAGGGCCAGTTAGCATAGCGGGCCTAGCTGGTTAACAGATGGGTATTATTTTCATGTATACTTTTGGTGTTTAGTCTGGCCTTTTTGATGTCAGTAAGTCATCCTGAATATTAAAATCCAGTTTTAACAACTGACTTATTTGGCTAGTTTGGTTCAAAGGTTAGCTCTCCTTCAAAAGTACTATAACAGGTAAAACATGGGAAATTTTATATACTGACTATATATAGCTAAAATGCATTTTTTTCTGCTGAGCAACATCACCAATCTTTATTTAGTAAGCAGTTACATTTTGGGTTTGTTGCATGATGCAGTGTTACAGGTTCATTGTTCTAAATATACTGAAGGATAACAAACAAATCTAGAGTTTAATGAAGTATAGAATGTCACAAAGGTGGTTCGCTGGCCGTGATTATGTCCGAGTCTAGGTTGATAGTCAAAGTTCAGGAATTGATTTAAATTGCCTGGATTGCTAAAGTTGCGTCTGATTAAGCTTTGTATGGAGAGAATAGTTTAGAGGCTGGAGATGAGCCTGGGTTTTTGCAGACATAACTAGAAACTCTTCAGAATGCATATATATCTCATTGCTAACCATACCTCTCAGAGAATCGCAACTTTGGTTGTTTTGGGGTAAAGTATTCTTAAGTCTAGCACCTTAGATTGTTGTGATGCTGATGAGGATGAAGACCAACTGCATAAGTATCTGTTATAGCAGAGCGGGTATCATAGTTTTAAGGAGATTAAAAGAGGTAGGTGAGACAGGAACAGATGGTAACATTAGAAAACAAAACAGTTATCTAATCTTGTTGATTCAGTGCTTTTTAATGTAAACGTTCTGTACCCCTTCCCGAGAGAACAAATGCTGAACCTTTATCTTGGTGTTTTTTCTAGTTTAATAGGTATTTTTTCTTCTTGCCTACAGTTTGCAGTGGTGATGTGGTTGCTTACCTATGTTGGCGCCTTGTTTAATGGCCTTACTCTTCTGATATTGGGTGAGTATAAAGCGATTGCAGTTAATTGCATAAGCTATTCCAAGCCTAATGGGTGGAGATGATCACTGTTAAATCAGTTTATTCATTCTGTAAAACATTGTGTTGGCTGTGCATTGTAGTATCCAACTTTGAGATTACTTCAAAAAGACTGGTCAGTTCAGTGACACCCAGTTTCTTCTAAAGCAAAGCAACTTTCTCCCATTTTGAAGCTGGTATTTATAATCTCCAAAATCTTTCTGCACTGAACAGAAGCACACCCTATGAGCAGTGATCTTTCACTGAAACGTAGTCTGTCAAGCACTCTGTGCATTTGACAGGCTTCTGCTTAAAAAAATAACTTGCATGAAATCTGCAAGTCATTAGTTTTTTTTTATGTCTAAAGTGTGCCATAATAGAAACGGTTCTTTGTAATTTACACATTTATTTTTTTTTCGACAGCTCTGGTCTACCTATTCAGTGTCCCAGTTATTTATGAAAGACATCAGGTAAGGATTCAGATGTTTTTCTGTTTAGTTTTGAGAGACTTCAAATATCTGGTATTTAGAAGAGGATTATAGAATGCAGGTGATAGAAATGCTGTTCTTGTTTTAACTCTGCTTTTTGTGTTGCCTTTGCTTTATTTTAACTCTAGTTTCAGTGAGTGCAGTTTCCTTTTTTATAATACAATTTATTCTGTCTGTCTTGGCTAATAAATCTTAGGAATGAGAAGAGTGGTATCTGACTTGGAGAGGCAAGAATGTGTTTTCACTGAAGGTCAAGTGTAGTCTAGTTTCTGAGCATTGTAAAGCTTTTCTCATCAAAAGTCTGTATTTTACAGTAAAGTCTCAGTTAACTGGAACCCAAGCAACCAGCAAAAAAAATGTTGAAATACAATACAATTCTCATCTGTTACACTTTGTGTCCATAAGTAATACTGAACACGGCAATATGTCTGCCCCCTCCCACCTTGTTTATCATCACTCAATCCTCCAGGAAAAACTGTCCATAAGGCAGATGTCTTATCTCATCAGGAATGGTCAGTAAGTATACCCCTGAGTCCTGTAGAAAGGAAGGTGGCAACTTAGACCACAGCAATGATCTCCCATAATCAAGTTTTTACTTCAAGTATATTTGCAGTAGTGGCGGGTGACTTCAAAACCGGGTGGCAGCTACAGGAAGCAGCTGAATCAATGCGACAAGCTAGAATTGGACATGGCTATATTGTGGTAAGTCAGTAACCATTTACATATAATCAAACAGGTGGTATCAATCATGTCTTAGTACCCACTCATTTTATCCAGTTTGAGTAAATACTTCACAGATATCCCCTTGTGATCAGCATGGCTGGTCTTGAGTGAACTGCAGCCCTAGACAAGGGGCTCCATGGGAAACTCCCTGCTGCACACTGGTCCCTCTCTCCTATTGTCCACAAGCTGCCCTTTCCCAGTCTGACCTCCCTACATCTGGACCTTTTACACTATTTTCCAGTTTTACTTGATATGTCTTAATGTTGCATTTGTTGTATCCTATGCTTCTGTGTACTCTCATGATGAACTGATCTTGTAATTTCATTTAGGTTTACACATATGTAGTCCTAAGTGACAAAGTTTACTTTGAATCTTGAATCCTCCATCTGTCAGCGTTGCACTGTAATTGGATCAAGTAAGTGAACTAAGCCGGGGGGGGGGGGGTCTGGCAGCTGCTAGATTTCCAGATGTCATGGAGTTCTAGGTACTCAGATGCTCTTTCCCAACCTTTGGATCCAATGATAACCTGAACAAAACCCATCTTTTTTTTTTTTTTTTTTTTTTTTTTTTTGCCCAGGCAGGAAGTAAGCTATGTCCAAAGCTACAGCAGCTCCCAACAAATTTATGCCAGTATGTTTGTGAGGATACATTTAAATTGGATTTGGGAATAGTACCCCCCCCCCCCCAATGTAATATTCTGGTGTTAGAATAGGATAAAAGTAAACAAACAGATGTCAAATATATTTTAAGTTGCAGCTGACATGCATATAAAACATGCCTTGTTATCCCTACCTTAAATGATGGCCACTTTCGACGACTCCTCTGAACTTGCCAAAGAACAAATGGTTACAGTAACATTTTTTCAAACTGTTGCTGTCAGACTTACTTGGAATGCTTCCTTAACTCCTCTCAACAAAAAGTTAGCCACACGTGTACACGTCTTGTATTTGGCTATTAGCTTGTTATTTCTAGGCAGCAAACTACTCTTAGACGAGCTGTACTTACCTTAATTGCATACCTCTCGAGGTTTGATTGTGAGGAAGGAAAGAAATGACCACACTATCCTCAGCATCCACAAAATTGACTGAGTACTTCTCTGAGCAGAGCTTATTTTTAGACTACATGGGGCCCAGGGAGAGTTTAAGCATGTCCCGTACTAAACTTTTCAGAATCCCCCTATAAAGCTTGTGGTCTTGCAGCTTAGTCTGCAGAAGCTCTGAGGGTCTAAATGCTTTGTGATGCACTTTATGCCTTATTTTTGAAAGATAATTAACTCTTCTCGCTAGCAGTAAAAAGAAGTATGCATGCCTGTAGTGTCTGTTCACAGATAAAGTTGATAATTTGTCACCCATACACACCCTGCTCCTACCAAATTAAGTTAATCATAAGATAACTGCACACTTAAGATAAACTGGAGGAGGATGCATTCATATATTGCATTGCCTTTGGGGTGTCTGGGAAATCTGAACATAGTTGAAACCTACAAAGAGACTGGGAGAACATAAGGCTCCACTCAGAATGGGTAATAGCAAAGAACTCGGCCACAGAACCAAGACATGAGGTGGCAATGCCACTCACTCCACACCACTGGGCCAGTTGTTAGCTCTTACACATGTCCTACCAAGATAGATGCAAGATAAAATAGCCACTTATTGTATGCAGTGCTAATGCTCAACAGTGATGGAAAGTGAACAATTGTAACTATCATTTTTGGATGCACTGCATTCCCCCCTCCACAGTCATTTTTGGACACAATCCTGTACCCATCAACTGCAGCTACTTTGACTGCACATCTCTCAGTTGTCTAATTCTGTTTAAAATAAATGGCCACAGTAAAAGTCTTCCAGGTTGCTTCATATAAGGGTACTCTAGTTTTATAAAGCCACATTAATGGTTTAATTTTATCAAAACAGCAAGGTCAGTCATTTTCATCTGCAGCTGATTGCCATACCCAGCAACCCAGCAATTACAACCACTTATTTAATTAGGAACACTTCCAGTGCATGACTCTGATAAAAAATTACTGTCACTGTAATGTATTTGTAACTTTGCTTCACTGAATAGTCATAGTAAAGTACACCAATCTGCTTTACAGAAATATGCATTTAGTACTGCAAAGCCAGAATGACTAACCTTAACAAAACAAAAACGGGGTCAGTCATCACTTGCAGTCACAGAGAACCCTGTACCAAGCATCTGTAGCTATTTTAACTATATACACTTCAGAGATCAGATTGCAGTAAAATAAAATCAGCCAAAATAAACACCCAAGTGTGCACACTTGCGGACACACATCCAGTTGCAGCCACTTTGTTCATTGTGTAAACATTAGATGTCTGTGATTGTATGAAAGAATACATAATGGCCACAATATATTTCATGTCATTATGCATCCCTCCTGCACACCTATACACTTGCACATGGACACACAAAAATATGCTTTTCTCCATAGTTGTTAGCAGTGGCATGCATAGTGCTACTAAACAAATGTCTCCTCATTTGCAGTATTGTATGCAAGTCACTCCATGTCTTATGAGTCAAAACATTTTTTAAACTGTCTTTCTGCTTTTCCCGGTTAGGGGTCACCACAGCAGAACTCCGGTCTGCTAATGATTGGTAGTTTATTTTTACGTACCGAGTTACCAGCTCTGACGCACAACCTCCAAGAAGGTACGCCCATTCACGCACGTCTCCACGCAGAAGATGCTCTAGCTGAGAATCGAACCGAACAGTGTCTTACTGTGAGGCGACAACGCTACCGCAGCACCACCACAGTGGGTATCCAAGACATTAAAACTAATTGTCTGAAATCTTTGATATTGTTCCCTTAAGGGAAAGACAAGGTATGCATGTGATTTCACACCCTTGCTAGGAACTTTGCTGTTACAGCAGATAATTTTTGCTCAGACTCTGCAAAATAAGTCATGTAGAAAGTTTGCATGATTCCTCCTGATAAAATATTGAACTTTTTATGTCACTGGGCAGTCCTTATTTTGATGTTAGTACTGGTCCATTTGAGTATTATGTCCTTCCTACCTCCACACCTGCCAACATGTCTGAACCTGTTTTTCTGTAAATGGGATACAAGGATAAAAGGTTGGTGTGTTTTCAAACAAATCTAGCCAAATCAAACCCACGCATGTACTTTAGAGAGATTGAAGCCAAAGTTCTCAAAATTGGGTCAGATGGCTATTTTTAAGGGGGTTAGCAAATAAAATCATAATTTTTGCATTTGGAAGGGCTGCAACCTGCCAGTCCAGGACCACAAAGCTACCCCTTTTCATGCAACTTGAAGTATTTTCATCATATGAATCTTTGCACTGTAGAATGTTTATGGTACTAAAACAGTTCTGTCCAGAGGTGGTAGCAGATAAGGAGCTTGCAGTATGTGCCTCAGCATAGAAGTTTCAACATTTGCTTTGCTGTTTGACTAGGCATCCAGCTTGTTATGCTTGGAGAAAATGAATATTTTTCACTTCCCTCAGACTGGACTTGGGGACTGCTGTTTTCTGGAAAAAGCAGGAGACTTGAGTAAATTACTTTCCTTTGTTTTGCTGGGACCATCTACTGTTAAATATCTCAGTAAATGGCACGTGGCTGTTGATACTAGGAGAGAGAGCAGCAGGATGTCATTGTCCATGCAGACTTGAAGGCTGTGCCAAACCCCATCCAGGGACTGCCAACTGCCAAACTTCCTGCAGCCAACCCCTCCATCCACATTGTTTAAATTGGCGGCCTGAGGGACATATGGAGAGGACTGTTGTCCCTAACAATACATCCTCTGCTCCTGCCAGTCCCACTTCTCCCCATCTGTCAGAATGCTGTCTGTAAGCAGGTATTAGCATGGGTGATCAAGGTATCTGACCCCGTAACTCTCCCCAAGTGGCGGGTATGAGCACCCACATTGCTCCAGTGATGTGCTTTGTCTTTCATATGCATATACCTGATACCAGATTTGTATTGGTAACAAATACTCCATCCCACCCTTGGCATTACAAAGTTCACATTCTTTGCCATGTTTTTTTTGTGCTGTATAAGCCTTTGCTTGCTTACCCAACCACCTCTCGTCTTTACCTGTCATTGAAGATGCCCCTGAGATTGAGAGGATCAGGTTATACTAACCTTTGACCTTTATCCCCTATTCACAGAATTGTTTGCCAGACTTTCTTGAATAATGGAACTGTGGATGCTGGTGCTAATTTGAGATGCTGTTAAGTCAGCTTACAGGTATCCTGAATCTGCCTTGTTAACCCCTCTGCAGTATGTAGATGCAAGTCCTCTGTTATGCCCCAACACTCTTGAAACTTGATGACCTTTAATTTTGACTGAGATTTTTGGCTCAAATGCTTGTCTGTACAAGATGGTATGATTGAAATTCCTCACTTTTAAGGATATCAGAAAAAAAAGATTACCTGAAGGCAATATTTGGGGGGATAGGTTTTCATTCAGCATGCCCAGGACAGGGAAAGTGACCTCCTGAAGAGGAAACCAGACTTGTCCTCTTTGTAAGGCCTCTGATCCCCTCGCCTCTTCTATGCCTTTGTCTGCTGCACCTGCCCCCCCCCCCCCCAAAAAAAAAAGAGACCTCTGCAGAATCCAAGAAAGGTCCAGAAATATTGTATAGATTTTCTGGCAGTGTCATTCATATTGCTAGTTTTTGTTCTTGCACCCAGTCTTGCTCATGATTAAACTGTCAGTTGGTTGGGAGGTCTCAGTTCATTCACATAGTGCGTGTTAGATGTTTCCTTCAGTTAACATGCTCAAGCTTGTAAGTCTTCCACTATTGAGGACTCCACTGGATCAGGCCATTTTGGTGCTCTTCTGGAGCAGGTCCTTACTCTACTCTTGAAAGGGGCTGTAGCAGTTGTTCTGGTACTGGAGGATGTGGATGTTTGCTTAATGCTATACCTGGCCCTGAAGGGGCTAGACTGTTCTTTCCGGTTTTTAAACTTGGTGAGTTCAGCCAACACATTTCTGTATTTGTTTCTGGTTTGTCAGCCTAACTGGGGTCTTGCCTCTGTTCCCACAGAGGGCCTGGATGGTGTTACTGAATATGCGTAACATAATTTTGTGCATCAGACCCTGGGGTTCATGCAGAAGGCTACACTGTAGGTGGACAGTCATGTCCAGTATAAAGTTTTGATATTTGGGTTTTCCTCACTGTCCAGACTCTTCAGTGTTTTAGTTAGGGTGACCATAGCCTGTGGTGTTTCTATACCAGAGGCACCCCAATCTGTGAAATCATAAGGGGGGGGGGGTAGTCCACAAACTGGAAGAAGTTCTGTGATCCAGTTTTAGGAAGTCCCTTCAGTGGACAGTGTTGCCCATTCCTGTCCTTGGAAATGGGACAAGAATGCCTGTGTTTGCCATCTAGGTGAGAATACAGTGCAATTTCCAGGCTTAGATGTTGAAGTGCCTTCTAGACATGATGGCTGCTGTAATCTTGATTAATTTTCACTACTTATGTGTGCTTTGGACTAGTGTGTCAGTGGCTCTAGAGACGCACCATATGCTTGTAGACTTGTAATTCTTTTTCCAGCAGATGTAGTATGGGAGTAGTCTAGCCCCACCAACCACCTGGTGGTACTTAAACCTTCTACAGATAAGCCTGTCATAGATCCTAATATGTGCTTTTCTTGTGAGCTGGTGAGCTCACCTGAACTCGCCGTTGGTGTAGGGAGTTTGTTCCCAATTGAAGAATAGAGCTTCATGTCAGGTAGAGCTCAGAGCAGTATTCCTGGCCCTGAATTCTTGGAGGATGTTTTTTCTGCGGTCTTCACTCACACATTGCCAGTTTTGCTATGCTTGTACCTGAACAAGCAAGAGAGCACAGTATTGTACCAGCTGTGCACAGAGGTTTGTCTGGCATTGAGCCATAGACACAGGCCTCTTTCTCTCAGTAATTCATATCTTTGGGAAAGTAAATGAGCTGCAAATGAATGCTCTGAGCTAGGCCTTCTGTCCTGTACCTCCAGCTTCAGAGTTCATGCCTCTGTAGGGTTTTCCAGGGAAGGGGCATTTGCTGGATTAACCTATTTTTGCCATCTGAGATGGAGACATTATGGGTTATTTCACTGCTCTGATCAGCAACGAGAAAGAGATGATGGATGCGTGCCCTCCCTTGGTAGTGGAGGTTACTGTACATTTCCCCACCATTCCTTTTGGTTCTGTGCCTCATTGTAAGGTTTGAAAATGGAAGACTAGAATTTTTTCTTACAACCCCCCATCCCCTATGCCTGCTGACTATCAAGCTCCTCCTCTGGTAAGACACAGCCCATTCAATCACTTGCCCAATAATTTCATCCTGGATCTGAGTAAGAGCTTATTCAATGGGGGGTTGTTATTCAGGCAGCCATATTAATGCTTTGTGTCTACCAGTGCCCTGGCCAACTCACCACAGAGGTGAGTGCCCTTCACCATGGCTGGGTGAATCTGGCTTAGCCTCTGGACAGTGACTCACAGGAGAGGTATCCATAAAAAGTGATCTGTCTAGACCTGGCTTTCCAGTACCCCTTTCATCCATTAAGTAGCCTGCTTCATCCTTGGGCACAGGCAGTAGAATGACCTTCCCTGTCACTAACTTTACCTAAACCCTCCCATTGGTGTCTGACACACTACCACTGAGTTTTTATTGCCCTGTTTAAGATGTGTGCTTGTGGGCCACACACACACACACACACACACACACACACACACACACACACACACACACACACACACACACACACACACACACACACACACAAAGCCAAGCACCAGTGCTCTAGAGCAGGCTTCCCATTCATATGAAGTAGAGTCCATTTCTAACCTTAAGAGCATCCTTGACCAATAATATGGGAAAATTGCTGTTAGTCGTGCCCCCCCCCCCCCCCCAATGTCTCTGGTACAGATCCAGACAGTGATGGCCAGCCCTCCTCCAACATAACCTCAAGAAATTTGGTTGGATCCCACTGCCAGGCCTAGACCCTTGTGGCCATTGGCCTGGTGTCTACCTATTAACCTGTTTGCTACTCCACAGGAAAATGGCCAGTCTTCCTGATGGTAGTAAGAGCCCAAATCCAGTACCCAGTGTGCAGCAAAAAGTCCTTTTTGACCCTGGCTTAAAAGTGTGAAGATATACAGACAATACAGTTGACGATACTTTCACAACTGAAACCTTGTTAGAAAATTTCACAGCTAATCACCACCTGCAAGATGGTCTATAGCTAGAAATGTTCTCATTCCCAAAACTGAATGCATCCTACCTTTTAACACTCCACTCCACTATAACATCAACACACAAAACTATATGTATTGAAAGCAAAAGCTGTCATTCTGTACTTTATGCTGACAAGTATACACACCACTGAGATCTCAGAGGTTTCATTAGTTACTGGGTACTAGCTGAGCTACTAATGCTATTCAGCACTGAGTTGTACAAAATCATCTTGCAAGGTCAGTCCCCCCCCCCCCCCCCCAAGCGCGCACACATGCATCGTTTTGAGACTATGTTTTGGTACTACCATGGGGAAAAGGGCCTTCACTAAGTTCAGGCCAACATCATGGAATCAACTACCCAGAGAAATACACCTCAAATAACATTAGATGGCATTAGGGCTAAACTGAAGTAGCGTCTAGTGGAAGAAACTACCAACACTAGACAGTGCTGTAAGCTTGTAGAATTACTGTAACTGGAATATACATTGTTTTTGTTTAAAATATTGTAACGGTTTCTTGCTACCCATTTTTTCTATTTAATTTTGTTATGCATTTTTGTCATCATATAATGTGATGTATTTTGATTGTTTTTAATTTTGTATTGTATATTTTGCTACTCTGGAGCCTGGGTCCATGGCTAAAGTCAGTTTACCAGTCGACTTGCCTGGTTACCAAATATCAAATAAAATAAATTTGTGATTAGTAGATAAGGAAGCTTTAAAGTTTGTTTTGTTGGACAGTGTATGATGGCCGCCATCTCAGTGTGATGCATGAGAGGTTTAGGCCCATGTGTAGGAAGGTCATACCTGTTTATTTTTATTTATTTAACATTTGTTATCCAACTTGGAGCAAAGCCAATTTTCAGCAGAGGCCTGGGGGTAAAACACTCCAGATGCATGTCTTTGAATGTGGAGGGAAACTGGAGCACCCAGAGGAAAGCCACACTAATGCAGGGAGGGCATGCAGACTCCACACAGAGAAGGCACTCTAGCCAAGAATCGAACCGGAAAACTTCTTGCTGTGAAGCAACAAAGCTACTGCTGCACCACTGCACCATCCAATGAGTGTTCGTTTCTGGAAGGCAGGGAGTGTCTCTTAAGGAGAGTCCATATTTTTTGCTTGAAGGTGTTTTGGAGGTGTTTTTGAACCAGTCTGTCAACCTTTTTTCTTTGGCAACAGAAGCCATAGAAAGAGGGCCTTTTACACTGTGGTTGCACACTTGAACAGTCCTTGTGCTGCTTGAGAAGAGTACATAAGCTCAGAAAAATAGGTCAACTTTTTGCCTATCTTGCCTTCAGAGAGGGAAGGTCTTAGTTACTTAAGAAGTCCTCTAAATAGATTACTCAAGTGCATTATCTTTTACCATCAGCTAACCAGTTGTCCTTTAGCAAATGCTGCTGGCGGAACCCACTCCAGTAGAGGAGTTAACTCCACCTCTTACTTTGATAGTCTGTTGTAGACATTTTTTTTTGCACTGGCCACTTGGTCATTAGTGCACATCTTTAGGCATTACCAGATCTCAAGGAGTCAGGGCCACATTTAAGAAGTCTTTCAGCTACTCTGCTTGATGTGTCCATGAATGAGTGCTTTTACATGATTGCGATTGTAAACATAATCATAAGTTTTGATGAAAAGAAATGCTGGATTCTGATGGGTACTTTAGGGCATTTCTTCTCTTCCAATCAGGGTGGGAGACCCTGCTTTGGGTCTCCTCAACCATAGGCTACTCAAAAACCTGCGTTGGTTTCCTCTTCTGAAGATCAATAATTTGATTCTGACCATTCTCTAGACTATTTACTGTCTGCTGCATTCCCCAGGACAAATTTCTTCCGATGAAGAGGACTCCCTGTCACCATATTCCCCTATTTGAGGAAGCTTCCTGTCCAAAACATGATGAAACACTTTTAATGGCAATCCACTCGTATCTCTGATCAAAATATGTTTTGCAGGCATTTTTGGGATGCTTACCCCTGTCCCCTTCCCTCCCATACCAGAGGCTTTCCAGTACCCCTTTCAGTCCTCTTCTGCACCAGATTCTCAACCACCAGCTCCCAAAAGACCAGGTGGTTTTACAAGGTGCCTGATTACCTAAAATACTTGTACAAAAATGTAGGGAAGACCCTTCTGTAGTAGCTCTCTCCACTCTCCAGATAAGCCCTCTACACTTCTTCCCAATGCTAATGCCCTACCGATGGATGAAGATAGGGCTATGGATAGATGGAGAAAGGTTAACACCTCTGCTACCTGTGCTTTTAGAAATACTGCTGGGCCTTCTCAAAAGTCACTCCTGAAACAATAATATTGGGAATGGTATGGACTGGCAAAGTTGAAAATTCAAAAAGTTGTACATCTGTCAAACAAGTTTGCCAAACGAATAACTACACCATCTAGATAGAATAAAGCCGCAGGCAAACTTTTAATCCTTGACTGGATCCAAATAAAATATCCCATGGGACTCTGTTAGCTTAATTGATCACTTACCAATTTATACCATAAGATACCAAAGCAACAGCCCCACAATGCATCATTACAGCCTACTAAGAAGACTTGCTACTTTTTATGAAAACACTTTTAGTACATTACATCTCCTTAACCGGGAGTCACTAAAGGCATTCCCCAGAGATGATGCTGTTGCAGAATTTAATAAAATCGTTCTAGGTGTTCTAAACACAGTATCCACCCTCAGAGTAAAAAAAAAGCCAACCCTACCTCATGGCTTTCCTTAAACAACTCCTGAAACAGAGATAAGGCATGAAGTCTGCACAAAACCAAAACTCCCACTTTAGCATATAGACAGTTAAGATGCCTAACAAAACTTCTCACTAATGATAAAGCCTATTGCTCAACCAATCAATACATATGCTCTAATAATCCAGAACTGTTCAATGAACTGTTAAATCCAGGCCAAGCTATACAGCTAGCACCAAACACGCACAACCAAAATGATGCCATAGCCAGCCAATTCGGTACCCGCTTTATATAGACTGTACAGTCATTAACCAACCCGGTGACTAAATCAGACTAAATGTGCAGCACAGCAAGAGGCCCAGTAAGCCACAAAAAATAGAAGTAAAACAAGAACTGTGAGTGCCAGTAGAGGACCAAACATAATTTAATAAACTCTCTAAAAATTTTTATTAAATTGTTTGGTTCTCTACTGGCATTTGCTATTTTTGTTTTATTTGCAGTTTTTGTGGCTTATTGGACCCCCTAGTTATGCTGCACATTTAGTCAGGGATCACATTTTCTTTGTGTATGTGCTTGTGACTTCATTTAGTTGTTTTGCAACCAGGTGATTGATCAAACTCCTGATGTGCCTACTCAATCAAATAATCTTCAACATTTCTACTTCCAACCAGTTTCCAGATACTATCAAAGAATACCTCGAAGTTAAAGCCAACTACAACTGCCCCTGACAACATACCTGGCAAATATCTTAAAGTAGCAGCTGAGGTTATTGCATATTCATCTTCAGTTTTTATAAGTATATCCATATCTGAAAATAAATTCCCCTCCCCTTGGAAAAAGCGTTCACTATTGCACTGCACAAAGGTGGAATCAATACAGGTCTTTACGAATTATAGGCCATTTGCCACCTTATTGGCTCTATCAAAACCTACACAACTTTTAAACTAATAGATAACCAGGTTCTGTCTTCAACCCAGCACAGCTTCTGTGATTATCACTGCGCAACTACTGCTTTGCTGAATTTCAACTGTCAACACCCATGGAAATGCTGGAAGCCTGGTCTCCATCTTCCTAGACTTGTCAAAAGCTTTTGATATGGTCTCCCACTGAGGAAACTCTTGCATAAACTATCATCCTTAGGCCTTCCCAGCTCTTCACCGCAGGGGTTCTATAGCTACCTCTCAAACAAAGCACAAGCAGTGAAATGGGAGAATTTCTTCCCCTACTTACCTATATTTATTGGTGTCCCACAAAGATCTATACTAGGCCATGTACTTTGAAAGTACTGTTCAGTAACCTCTACACTGCTACAGAAAAATACTACTCCAGTTCAATGCACTGGCTTAACCCTAGTCTCCTTTGCCAAATTTCTGAGTTCCAAAACCTTGCACAACAATCCTTGCCAATTGAAGCATGGCAAAATAATTCAATTACTACTGAACCTGTAAAACTAAATTACTTCTCTTTACCTCAAAAAGTATCTACCAAAATCATACTATACTATTTGCTATAATCTGTGCCAGCACCCCCATGATAAACCACACGATCACTTGGTGTCATCATTGATGACTATTTGAAATTCAACCACCATATATTACATATGGTTAAAAAAAAAGCTCATCAGAAGCTAGGTACATTGCAAAGCAAAAACCCAGCTCAGACATAGCCAGAAGATGTACAGTCTGCACTTTTACTGCCATCTTTCCTCTGTGCTTCCCCAGGCTTCACTAACCAAGTGTCACAGCTGTCCAAACTTGAGTAATGTTTTAATAAATAACCAGATTTGCAGTGAACTATAGCAATAGAACATAACACTGCCTAGCCCTCAGAACATTAAACTGGGTAGAACTACCATATTGCTTACCTCTGTCAGCCAGTTAAAATACTCAGACTTCTCTCTAAGCCTGAAATTTGCCCAGGTCATAATACAATGCTAGTCTTCCAGTACAAGTTTATACTCTGGAGAAAAATCACTACAACAAAATCTTCTAATACTGCAGGTGAGACTCTGTATTCAAGAAGTGCTGTTAAACTAGGGAAGCACATCCCACTAGCACTGAAAGAAATTCAGAATGCAAATAATTTAAAATGCAACTAAACCTTCACCTATCAAGTCAGTGGATCTGCTCCTCTATGTCCAGGATAAATGCCAATTTTGTTTTCAGCTTACCATATTGTGAAACACTTTAACTGTATGTGCCCCACAACCAGTCTTCACCAGTACCTGAATAGTATTGCTAGCATTTCTCAGCCATATACATAGTTTTGTGATGCTGGTCATCCCCCACTTCTCTACCGCTAATATCTTGCTAGCCATGTAAATAATTACCTGTAAACCTGCTTTATACCACACCTCTTAACTAAAATACAAACATTTTCTGCCCTACCTTGTTCACACTCTCACCTCAATTTATTTTAATTTATTATTTCAAACACTAGTATTAAACTATAACTTAAGGTATAGACATATATTAACAGAAAAGAAAACAAACCTTATTAACACTTCTCCAGTTGCATAAATTATACAGCACACTTTTCTTTGTAATCATCATTCTAATTATGTAAATTACTGAATTCCTGTTTTTCCTTAAACCTCACTCCTCCCGAACATTATTCTGCATGTATTGTTCCAACAATTTCCATTATTTCTGTTTAATTTGCTCCTTCCCTTTTTAAAGATCCCTGTCCCAGTTTTTTTTTTCTTACAGTATTCACTATTTCAAATACAGTTGGCTTGGATTTTTAATTTCCATTCTCTAGTAATTGCTTTTTTGGCAGCCAGAAGAATTAAACTTAAGACCTTAATATGCCTGGGTAATTCGGATCTTGTGTCCCAGCTCAAAAAAAAATTGTATCCTTAGTTACAGGTATTTGCTCACCCAATATTTGACAGAGAACTCTGGAAATTTCTAAAATATGCAAATTGATTACATTCTCAAAACTCATGTTCCCACTTGCATCTTTCTCCATCACACCTCCAAACATTTAGTCTATGTGAGGAAAAATTAACGTCTGCTTGGGGTATAAAAAATACCTATGCAGACAGTTCCAAGCAAAGATTCTAAATTTTCTAGACTTCATTGCATACTTAGGAGACATACGTATGCCTGTTCAATTGTAAATTGCTTTTCCAGTCTCTTCCCAGTCTTCACTGACATTCTCTGATTCTTATAGTTATCGTACAGTATTTTATTTGCCCTACTTATTCTCTCTCAACAGCAGCTTCTGTTCTAGAGTCAATTAAAAACTCTGCAAGAGAAGGTCTTTAACTTAATTCTTAGCTTATACTCTTATCAGTCCGTAATAGGAAGGGCAGTCTGTAGTCCAAACATTTTGGCTTCATGCCACTCTGTTACCCTTGTTCAGTGGGAAAGGTCAGCTTATCCTATTTAACTCTTGCCTCTTCCCCTCCCAGATAAATTCCTTCAGCTCTCTTGTTTAAGTGATAATTTAATAATGATTTTTTTTAAGACACAGGCAATCCTACCACATTGACTGCAAATGTTATACATCACTTATCTATCTAGTCACTGTCAGTCAAACATTACATAGCTCATTCGTATCCTGCCCTTTTTAAACCTCATTCCTTGTCTGTATGTATTGGCCCCACAATCTCCATTTTTTTCTATAATTTGCTCCTACCCTTTTCTAAAGATCCCATTTCCAGTTTTATCGCTTACGATTACACTACTTTTAGTACAGTTGATTTAGACTTGGATTTCCATTTTCTAGTAGTTGCTTTTTTGGCAGTCACCATAATTAGACTGAGGAAGGCTTTACTGTGTCTAGACAATTCCGATTCTGTATCGTAGCTCAGAAAATCATTTCCTTAGTCATACCAATTTGCTCAGCATTTCTGAGTAGTCAACAGGGAATTTTAAGTCTGCCAGCTCATTACGCACTCAGAAAATGTTCCAGATTTCTCTTTTCCCCATCACTCCTCCTAACATTTGCTGTCTAGTTGATGAAAAGTTCTTTAGAGTCTACTTGGGGTATAAAAAAAAATACCTATGTAAACACTTCTTGCAAAGATCCTAAATCTTCTAGACTTTATTTGGGAGGCGTACATATAGCCCCCTGTTATTTCTTTATTACTCTCTCTCTTCTCAATCCTTTCTAACCTTCTCTGATTTTTGGTTATTATGCAGTGTTTTTATATGCTCTACTAATTATTCCTTTTTTTAACAGCAGCTTATGTTCTAGATTCGGCTAAAAACTCTACCAGTGCTGTCTTTCGCTTAGGATCCCAGTATTTTTCTCTCTGCCTATACTCTATTAAATTCCTTCAACTCTTTATTATTGTCCATAACTTCTCTGAAATATGCCTTACCCATATATGAAATTAAAGGACTGAAAATATTCCCAGTGCTTGTATCTTACTATCTGTAAGCAAGGGATTCCAGTTTCTCAGTTCTTGTTATCTTGTTTAATCTCTTCTCACATATCCTTAGCTGCAGTAATTGAAAACTTTTTTAATCCATACTCCTAAATATTTCATCTTATTGTGTCCCCATAAATATGGGTACTGCTGAACTAATTTGTGTGGGGGTGCATAAATTACTACTATATAACCTTTGCTTTATCTTCAGTAATTATCTATTCCGAAAAGACTTGAAACTCTCTCAAAATGTTTCACAGTACTGAAATCCTTTTCTGGCTTTATCAGGTGCAAAACAATGTCTTACAAATAGTCAATTTTTATTGATTGCCATACTAGTCATCCTTGCATTTCTGCGTACTTTATTTTTTGCCAGTGGCTGTACATGTAAAGCAAATAAAGGGGAATGAGTGCATCCCTGCCTGGTTCCACTGTTCAAACACAACATATCAGAGAGGAGCTCTCCTACTTTTAATTTTGCCTCTGATCCTTCATTTCTCCTCCTAATTAACCTTGTGTCAAGGAATGCAAATGCTACAATTACCCTACTCTTAATCACAGCTTATTTAGATATTTTCTCTGCATCAAGACTCGCCAGCAGCAGCGGTATTTTCTTGCATTCTGCTTCCCTCTGGATAATCTATTCTATTAATGTGAAATATGTCTCCCCTGCACAGTACGACATTGATCCACATGTATCAATTTTGCCAACACCTTTCATTCTTTAGCTACTATAGAGATAAACACACTAATGGTTTAAAATTGAAATGGATCTGTATTGAGGTCTACTTTAGAACAACAAAATGCCACTTACCCGAAACACATATCAGACATGAAAACACAGACAGCACCAACACACCGATGTCCCGGAACACCGACTAACCACTCCAATTAAGTAACCACTTGGCCATCCTGTTGAACTTTGCCCCTTACCCTCATAGTAGTGCCATTTCGGAGTTTGTATATTTAGTTACGAGGGTGTGAGGTTGGTTTTGTTACGGTTACATGTTTGTTGGATGGCCAAGCAGTTACTTACCTGGAGTGGTTAGTCGGTGTTCCGTGACATCAGTGTGTTGGTGCTGTCGGTGTTTTCATGTCTGATATGGGTTTTGGGTAAGTGGCATTTTGTTGCTCTAAAGTAGACCTGTATTAAGTGGAGTCTGGACTAGTCTTCACTGTTCTTGGGTAATACAGCCTTCACATTTTTCTTCCAAGATGTTGGCAATTCCCCTACCTTATAAAATACTGTTAAATAAAATCTTCCAGGTCTCACTTTCTTCCCTCCTAAGTTCCTTGGGATACCATCTATTCATGGAGACTTTCTTGCAGATTATACTTCAGATCTGATGTTGACCATTTTATTCTTTCTTACCACTTGGTCCTTGGATCTGATAGCTGATCTGAATCAGCTGTTCCAAAAGACAGATGCTACTAATCTCAAGCTCCTTCCACTCCCATAATGTCCTGTATCTATTCCAACTCCTCAGATCTCGTTTACCACCTTCCTGGCTAGATGTGATTGCATTGGTCTCAAGCTGCATCTCCAGTTAAGTGTTGCTTTCAGTGATTATTGGCTATCCTTTGTCTTTATCTGTTATGTAGTCTATTATAACTTTTTTTCTATACCTCTCCTCCCATTCTCAAGTGATTGTTGGCTTTGGGGCTATGTTTTTCTGCCTTCCTGTGCTTTTTTCCCTCCTGAGCAGCCATTGGCCTTGTGTCCCTTTCCCCCCTTTGCCAACAGTTTCTTTTCTTTTAAATAGAGAAACTTTCCCTGCATCTTTAATTTGTTGAATACTCTTCTTTTGGAGGTTACAGTTGTGTGTGTGTTTTTTTACTGTCTCCGTGTGCACTTTTGTGTGGTGTGTGTATGCTCAATGGTGGACAAATACACCGGATTTAAATGGTGCGTCTTTTCCGGGGCACAAACTCCCATATTCAAACTCTCATGACAAATGCATATATTGCTTGTGTCTGGAATGTGAAGTGTGTGTGGCTTTTTAACCCCCGCGCTTTAGCAGATTGCTGCAATAAGTTGATATTGAAAGGGCGTTTACCCTCGTCTGGTCAATCTACCAAGCCTGGGATCTCAAAGGAGCCAAAGAAATGGGCCCCTCCAGCCTCCGCTGGGGCTTCTGCTCCAGTTTCTGAAAAAAGGAAAAAATTAGCAGATCTGCTGCTGTTGGATCCTAGAAAGATCATGTTTCCTTTGGATCAGAGGAGCTTATTGGTGCAGGTGTTTTCTCCAGATGTCGCTTCTCTGATCTGACCTACTCTGATCTGATAACTACAGCTCTTAGGATGCCTTCAAATTCGACTGAGGTAGTTTTCATTCAGGGATGGGTTCACCATCTCCGTACAGGTCTTCAGGTCTGAATGCTTTGGATCCAAGGTCTTGGAGCCATACACAAAGATGAGAAAAATCAACATCCCCTCTGAGGGTCTTACCCACTCTTCAGTCTCTTCTAGGTCCTCTAGACTCCCACTCCGACATGGACAGCATGATGCGGAGTTTGCTCAAGGCTCCGATTGAGATGGGGCTTTTACCATCTCCATCTCATCTTGGATCTGACAGCCACATCACCATTTCTTGCAACTCCTCTTCCGATCTGACATTCCGCTTCTGAATCTCAGGATTCAAATACCCTGAGACCCATCGTCTGAGCCAAGGATAGTGCTTCAATTACTGACTGTGTCCCAGAATGGTTCGGATCAGATACTATCTGATCAGAGTGGGTCCCGGACCCGCGGCATCAGTGCCAGCTTTGTGGGGGTGGTTTCGGCTCCAACCTGGTCTGATCTCTTTCTCCCTCTCAGGGCTTTGGTTGCCGACAGTTCAGGTCTGGTGTCTGGGGGCTGTGAATCTGGAGGTGGTGTCTTCCTTTTCTCCTCCGGCTTCAAGTAGATGAGAGGAAGGATCTCCAGGTTTTTGTCGGCTTTTCTGGTGGCAGAGCATTCTCTAGGTCCAGAGATGAGTCTTCTCTTCCTCCGAAACATATGCAGTCTTCATCTGGTCTGAGCCTTGGTCCCAGTTCTGTCCATGGTCAGCCCGTGTAGGAAGTCCTTCAACCCCCCCCCCCCGTGTTAGGGCCCCTTCCTCTTCAGAGTCCTCCCCAGTGTGTCCTGCGGAGGAGGTGCATTGAAAGAGGATGTGCAAGAGGAAGCACGTAGTCTCCCCTTTGGAGTCTGACTGAGGACACTGATCTCGAGGGAAGAAGGGTCCCCTGATCTCCACCCAATGATATCTCCTTCAGAGATATCCTATAGATCCTGAAGCGCAAGGGTGGATGGTGTGCCCAACCCCCTTCTGAGGAATTGGTGTTTCTGGAGGCGTTCTGGAGGGGCCCATCTACATCCTGGATGTCCCCACCAGTGGATGAGCTATTGATTTGGTCTCCCACCCTGCTTGGAAGGAACCTGCCACCATGGAGCTAATCCTCGAGTAAGCTGAGAAGTTCTTGAGCCCTCCATCAGATCGTCTTCACTGGAGCAAAGGTATTCCGGTTGATGCAATCATACTATCAGCAGCCACAAAGGAGCTAGCACAGCAGAGCTCCTCTGTCCATCTCCCGAACAAGGAGTATCGGGCCATGGATAGACGTGGGAAGCACGTACGTCTTGGCAACCTTTAAGCTGAGAGCACTAGACGTATTTGGCACGCTTTTTACAGGTCTCAAAAGAGATTGGGTCAAGGAAATCAATTCTTTGAGTGCATATTGGAGGAGGACTTTAAAAAATGTGTGTCCCCAACTGTCAACTTGTCTTTGTCTAACTCATCGATGAGATTGATTTCCAACACTGCGGAAGGTACCCATCGAGCAGCCAGATAGGGCATAGGCCTAAGGAGATGTGCCTGGTTGAGGCTTTGTTGGTTTGCGGAACCCTTTAAGGCATCTTTAACTAATGCCCCTAAAATGTTTTTTTTTTCAGACCATTGGTAAAAAAACACACCCGCAGTGAGCATGACAATCAGGAATTGCTGCTGCAGCACCTGACATTTGTAAAAAAAAATGTTTAACCTCCATGGGGTTACACCATCAACGAAAAGTAATCAAAACTAGTCCCCAGTCAAAAGATTGTATTCCTGGGAGCAAGCTTGGACACAGCATCCCAGATGGCATTCCTCACTCCAGAAAAACAAGCCCATCTGACAGACTATTTTACTCAAATGGCCACCAGAACCCAGCTATCTGCAAGGAAAATCCTGCAGGACCTAGGGTTCATGGCCTCGTGTATCCTACTAATTCCATATGCCAGACTGTATATGAGGAAACTTCAGTGGTACTTAAAAAGCCTTTGGTGCCAACATTCTCAGGACCTGGAAACAAGTCATTCTTATGTCCTGTCTAAGGACAGAGTTTCTTTGGTGGGCTGCAGCATGCAACCGCAACAAGGGACTGCTCTTTACTTTAACCCCATGCCGCCCAGACCCTAACCACAGACACATCAGACTATGCCTGGGGGGCACACATGGAACAGCAAGTGCATTCAGGGCCACTGGAGCCAAAGTCAAATTCATTTGCACATCAACTGAAATGAGATGCTAGCTGTGCAGCATGCTCTGACAGCTTTCAGATCCCTGCTCTCACCAGAATACCTGTAATAAAAACAGATCACAGTTATGTGGTACATCAACAAGCAGGGGGGAACCCACTCTGCAGGCTAGCCATGGCCCTGTGGAACACAGCCTTAGACATGCAGGTTGATCTGCAAGCTCAATTCCTGCCAGGCAAACAAAACTCGCTGGCAGACGACTTGAGCAGAAATCTCCTAGACCCACACAAGTGGCAATTAGAGCCCAGCACCTTCAACCTTCTGATTCAGAAATGGGGGAACCCCAGAGGTGGATCTCTTTGCCTTCTCTTGCAATCACCAGCTCAACAAATTCTGCACCAAGACACCTCACAGCAGGACCTGGGAAGTGGATGCCCTGTCCTTCCAGTGGGTAAACCTCTCAATCTATGCCTTCCCCCTCTGCCCCTTCTCCAAAGAGTATTGCTCAAGATAAGACAGGACAGACCAAGGACAATTCTGATTGCCCAGGACTGGCCACGCCAGCACTGGTACCCACTCCAGCGCAGCCTGTCACGGGTGCCACCCTGGCACCTACACCAGGACCCAACCCTGCTCTCTCAGCTGGAGGGACAGATCTTGTATACGCAACTGCAAACCCTAAATCTTGCAGCCTGGCTTATTCCTTGAAAGCTCCCCCAGTAACCAGCCTAAGCAAGCAGGTGCTGGACATCATTCTTGAGGCCAGAAGACGCCCAGTACAAGGAAATCCTATACTAATAAGTGGAAAAGGTACTGCTCCTGGATTCAGTCTAAAGGAGAGGACACAACTCTGTCCTCCCTGCCTCTAATCCTAGATTACTTAGCAGATCTACTCTGCAGAGGCCTATCCTTCTCCATTAAGATCCATGCCTCTGCCATTTTGGCTCATTACAACACTAAGCCGTCTCTCTTCTCTCCCCCTCTTATCAAACAGTTCCTGAGAGGGGCAAACACCCACCCCTGCTTGGGACTGTAACTTTGTACCGGAAAAGCTTACGCTTACCCCCCTTTGAGACTGCAGCATCAGCAGAATTAAAATTCCTCTGTTGGAAAACAGCTTACTAATGGCCATCACTTCAGCTAGAATAGTGCCTGAGCTACAAGCACTTAGGACTGTGGAACCCTTCATTATTTTCCATGCTGATGTTTCCCTCATGACTAACCCTTCCTTTATGCCTAAAGTGGTGTCCAGTGTGGCTCTCAACCAATCTGTCCATTTGCCAACCTTCTTCCCCAATCCTCAAAATAAAGGGTAAAGGATCCTGCACTCCTTGGACGTGCACAGACAGCTCAGATTCTACCTGGATAGGACGAAGCCCTTCTAGAAATCTAACCATTTACTAGTCAGCTTTGCACCAGGGGCAGAGGGCAAGGCCATTTCAAAGCAAGTAATTTCTAAATGAATTGCACACTGCATCCATTCCTGTTACAAGCATCATGGGAAACCAACCCCTCAGGGGGTCAGAACACATTGCACTAGGGCAACTTCTACCTCTACAGCATTCCTCAGGGGGGAGTCCCTACCAGGGACATCCTGGAAGCTGCTACCTGGAGTTCTATACATACCTTCACCAAGCGTTACTACCTGCCTATCTTTTCCAGATTCAGGACGGATTTTGCAACAGCAGTTCTGCAAGGCATACTAGCCAGCCCCAACTCTTCTTGACTGCCTCCACCCTTCAGCTTTGGGAATCTACCCAAGTGTGATGACTGCAACAGTGAAACACGAAGAACATAGTACACTTAATAAATGTAGATATTCGAGTATATTCACTGTTGCAGTCCAGGTTTCCCTCCAGCCCCCTTCTTTCTCTCTCCTCTCTGTTTAATTTTCACCCCTTTCAGGGGTATTGGTATTTAATTTTTACTGGGGGTGTTTTTCACCAGCATAACTTGGCTCCCTAGTTCGGGGGGGGGCTCCTGACATTTGAGGCAAGAAAAACTTATGTAATGGCGTTGGCTGCCTGTTTTTTTACCCCTGACGTCAGTCCTGGAGCGACAGCAACTGACGCAGGAATACCAAGTCTCTGGTATTCGGGCTGACTGAGGGCTACCTGCAGGCAGATAACCCAAGTGTGATGACTGCAACAGTGAACACACTAGCATGCACATTTATGATAAGTGTACACAGCTGTACTTTCCTGTGTAATATAGTTTCTATTTAGTCTAGCCCAGCTATTATACCTTGGGGAATAATATGGAAAGTCTGTCAAGAGTTCCTACTACTGAATTCAAATTTTCCATACCAAATGTTTTCATAAATGTCTTCAAACATCTACATTTTTGTTGCATTTCCCCTTCTTGCATCCCTTTTGATACACCCTCACTATTGCAAATCAAGTTACAGTCCTCTCCTGTAAGAAATCATACTTACTGAGAGCTGATTAAGAAAACTTTGGGAGAAAAAAATCTCCGTAATAACATTTTTGTGCAATATAAACACACAGAGTGATCCTCCTTCCTTGCCAATAACCCCTTATACCACAAATCTACCATTTATTGTCTTTTTTCCTCTGTGTTGGCGCTCTTGTAACAAGTAATGTAATTGCTCCTCTTTTCCTTTGTTCTTGATTCTATTAAATCTCATCTTGAAATTGTCAAATTCGCACGCCCATCTCATTTTGTTTGAGTTGTAGCTTGGGAAGAGAGGAGTGGTTGGATGCTTTTTGATGGCTGGTCTTGTCCAGTTCCAGATGTGGTATCTGTATAACTTGCACATTGAGACTTTCTACTACCAGATTTGTGTAGTGGTTAAACATTTTCAGTCTTTGTGCAGTTCCAATCCTTCATGAAGGTCTGCCTTGGTGGTACATTCAGTTATGAGTTCAAAGAACATGATCACTAAACCTCATCTCTGCTTTCCTCCCAATGGTGATTGTGGGTGTGTGTGTTTTTTTTTTTTTTTTTTTTTTTTTTTGCCCTGTTAACCAGACTTTGTAGTCTTGCTGCAAACCTCATTTTAAACGTGCATCTGCCCATTGCATTTGTTTTCATATCTGAAATTGAGTAAACAGGCCAACAGCTCAGATAGTTGGTATCCAGCATTGGCTGTGCTTTCATCCTTTTGGTAGTGATTGTGTAGTATGACTTCAGGCTGCAGTCCTTTGGTGTTTGAACTCCGTTATTGATTCCAGGAACACCCCTGTGCAAGAAAGGACTCCTGTGAGTTTGGCTGCTGTTCTTGCAGTAATTGTTGGTCTTCAAGCTTAGGAACTTTCTCTTGCCTTAATGAAGTGGTAGTGCATTCTTCACTCAGTTCCATACTCAGCAATTCTCCTGAATCTCAATGTTAATGAGAGAACTGTACCCATTGAAGATGGTGTATATAAAAAGTTTACACACCTCTGTTAAAATGCTAGGTTTTTGTGATATAAAAATGAGACCACAATAAACTATTTCAAAACTTTTCCCAACTTTAATGCGATCCATAACCTGTAAAATTCAATTGAAAAACAAACAAATCTGTTGGGGGGGGGGGGGGTGTACAAATACGCTGGTTGCACACCCTTAAACTAATACTTTGTTGAAGCACCTTTTGATTTAATTTTCAGTCTACTTGGGTACACACCTGCCATCAGAGACCGTGATTAACCCCAAATAAAGTTCAGATGTCCTAGTAGGATTTTCCTGACATTTACTCGGTTGCCTGATACAGCAAAAGCCATGGTTCGCAAAGAGCTTGCAAAGCATCAAAGGGATCTCTTTGAATGGTATCAGTCAGGAGAATAGCACAAAAACATATCTGAAGTAGGAAACTTCATTTGATCATCAACCTGTGGGGTATCTGATCCGACCTGGATCCGAGCCGGCAGCTTTCAGTTAGAGATCTGAGCTCCAAGCTCCTCCCCCTTACCCATAATACCCTGCCACCTCCTTCCAATCCCCAGATCTCATTTGCTGCGGCTTTGTCAAGCATGGGTTTCTCAAGCTCCTAGCGTTAGACAATCTGAGTAAAAAACTTTCTTCAAAATCTTAGTTTTTGTGTGTGTGGACAGTTAATTCCCTAGTTTATACCCCTTTTCCGTTCCCTCGTAGTTTAAGCCTAGTAATTCCCCCTTTTCCCCTTAGGTGTTTGTGTGAGGCGCGTGTGTTTTTTCATTAGATATTATAGCCGAGGCCCCTAAGGCCATTTTTTCTAAGTGCACTGAGTGTGGCCATAAGCTTTCCCTAGCGGATGGCCACATTCAGTGCGTCCTCTGCCTGGGGGTACCGCACTTGTCTTCGGGCTGCCAAATTTGTGCAGTTAACCCCCGGGCCCTGAGGGATAGGAGGAATAAGCTGATTCTGGCGGGTCTTCTACCCGCGGAGTTGGCTTCCTCCTCCTCTCCCTCGGTGGCTACAGCCGCGGCTGCTCAGCCTGTTCTCTCTCCCCTGGCTGGGACTCGACCTCCCATTTCTTCTCCGGGAGAGAGGAACTCTAGGAAAGTGAAGAAAGGGAGGAGAGCGAGAGGGAGAAAGAGAGGCATAGAAGCCACAAGCGACGGGCCGACTCTGCCCCCTCGGCCCCGCCTGCCAAGCTGCTCTCCTCACCTCGGAAGATCCCAGGCCTTCCTTCCCCTCGGCTCCATTCTCCATGCTTCTCACCGGAGGAGGCCCGACCATCTTAGAGTTCGTTGCGGCGGCCCTACCGGCCAGGCAGCCTCCTCTAGGTCGACCCGCAGTCACTCCGTTGATATGGACCGGATGATGCGTAGTTTCCTCCAAACCCAGCTGCAGATGGGAGTGCTGCCCCCCTCTGGGGAGGGAGTTCAGCCCAACTTTTTGCCCCAATAGCTCCTTCTCCGATCCACTATCTGGTTTTGGAGCCTTCGGATCCGAGGAGTCTCAGAGCCAGGGAGTCGGCACCGACTGTTATAGCTGTCTCGACGCTGGCCATGCCCTCGAGTTTGTCGGATCCGAGCTCTTGGGGCTAAGAGCTTGTGCGTCAGATCCGGGGAGGCCAGTGTGTTCTCTGCTCCGTTTTGGTCGGAGCACACTTCCCTCTCTGGTCCGAGCGCTTCGGCTCCACCGCCGATCCCCGCGCTGGATCAGAGGGTGTTAACCATGGAGCCCAGAGAGATTGGTTCACCCTCTGCTTTCAACGTGGTGGAGAGGGCTCTCGAGAGAGGTTCGAGACCCCCTACTCTTTCTTCGGATTCCGCCCCCACTCCCTTGCAGCTGGGCTTGTCTTCCATCATCCAGTCCCAGGGACAGCCTGCGTTGACGCCCCAGCCCGTTCCACTGGCAGAACACGGCCCTGTTAGTGAGCCCTCCTCGGATAGTCCCACCGAGGAGGTCCCTCACAAACGTAAGTGTAAGAGGAGGCACTTGGACTCCCCCACGGAGGACACCGATTTGGAGGAAGGGGAAGGTTCCCCCAGGTCACCCCCCGAGGACGTCTCCTTTGGAGACATTATGGAAATGCTTCGCCTAAGGGGGGGGGGGGTCAGCCCCAAAACCTTCCTCAGACGAGTCTGTGTTCCTGGAGCTGTTCGACTCAGGCCAGTCCTACCTCTTGGGTGTCCCCTCCAGCCGACCTCCTCACTACCAGGGCGTTGAAGGAACCAGCCACTGTAGAGCCAATCCCCAGGAGGCCAGACAGGATTCTTAGTCCCCCTGTGGACAGGACGGCTTGGAGTAAGGGTTCCCCGGTAGATGCCATGGTGGTGGCGGCAGCCACCAACAGGGAACTTGCTCAGGATAGTTCCTCGATCCATCCCCCTGATAAGGAGTCTCTGACGATGGATCGTATCGGGATGCGGATGTTTGCTTCAGCTACCTTTTCTAATAAGGGCGCTGAATTATTTGGCCCATGTAATTAGATTTCGGCCCATGTAATTAGATTTCAGCGGGATCTGGTGAAAGAATATGCTGAGTATCCCCCCTGAGTCCATGTCGGCCAAGGACAAACAGGCTTTCTCGATGTTCTTCATCTCACATTGCTGCAGTCCTTACACTTGGGTAGTCTGCTGTCCTCGGTCTGCCCGAATATCAAAGTATAAGGCTGACGTCGGTCAAGGTGCATTTGACTGACATCAGGACGTCCGGGTACAAATGCGCATGACCGACGTCATATCCTCAGTCTTTTTTGCCGCATGGTCCGATGCAGAAGCAGCGTTGCAAGTGCCGTTCGGCGTTCTGAAATTTTTCAAATTCGGAGTTTCAGACCGAGTCAAAGTTGGCTAAGTACCCCGTTGGGGAATATTTTAGTTTTTTCTTGCCTCAGTGGTTTACCGGATGTCAGAAAAAGTGAATAACTGTATTTCTTGTGGGAAACAGATACCGCATAGAGATTATCATACTTTGTGTATTCTTTGTTTAGGGCCTGAGCACGACGTTGTTGGGTGTCGCTCTTGTGCTAGATTCAATAAGCGCACTATAAAGAGAAGGTTAGATTGTGCCAGGTTAGTCTTGAGCGGTGCAATTATAAAATGCCGTCGGATGCTCCGGCGCCTTCTTGAAGCGCAAGGACAAAGCAGCTAAGCCTAGGCTAGAAGAACCGTCCGTGCGGACGCCGGTTCTTTAGAGGTGTCGGTGGAGCGGTGGTTCCGCTGGAGGTTTCTTTGGAGTCCCAGGGAGACTTTGTTATTGCAGGATGTGGCCTCTCAGGAGGCAGGTCAGGCTGAAGGGGCTTCTCAGGTTACTGTACTCCCCTCCCTTCCTAGGGTGGTTAGGCCCTCTCCTTCTGTTTCCAAGGTTTCTCCCAGAGGCAGGCCAGGTTTAGCTTCAGTTGGTGTCACCCCTAGTTCTTCAGGAACTGTGCCCAAGAAGCATATGCTTAAAATGGCAGAAGATTTGATTACTTTGATTAGAGGTTCTTTGCCCCCTCCTGATAAGAGACCTAGGGTGGAACCTGAGCTAGGGAGTTTTGAGCAGGCTTCGGATGTTTCAGAGTCTTCGGCTGAAGACTTGCAGGAGTATTCTCCTTATTCTGATTCTGATGTGGATGATTCTACTCCTGTTTCTCCTCCTGAGGATTTTTCTTTTTCAGAGACTCTTCATTCCATGAGGGAGCATTTTAAGTGGGAAGGTCAGGACTTCTCTGATTCCAGGAAAAGGCTTAGGGAATTTTTGATTTACCCCAGCATAGGCCTTTGGCTATACCTCCTGTTCTGGATGTGGTGGAAGATGTTTTTGCAGAGGCTTCTCTTAATCCTGATTCTTTGCCTCCTGCTCCTGTTAAACCGGATAGGTATTACAGGGTGCCTGAAGCTCATAAGTATCTTTTTAAGAGTCCTAGGGCAGACCCAGAAACTGTTAGTCAGGGGCCTAAAGGTGTTAAGGCTTCTGTTGTCAAAATCCGGTTCCTCCAGATAAAGAGGCCAGGGCTTTGGATAGATGGGGAAAGAAAGTTTATACTTCTTCCACCCTAGCTATGAGGGCTTTGAATTGCCAGTTTCACATGTTGAAATACCAAAACTATCTCCTTTCACAATTGAAGTCTAAGGTAGATGCTCTGGCGGAAGGTATTGAGTGTAAAGAGTTACAAGATTTAGTACATGTTTCTGAACAGGTGGGTAAGCATTCTTTGCAATGTGGTTTTGATGCTGTACAGGCCTCGTCTAGGGTGGCTGCCACTGGGTCAGTTCTTCGCAGGCACGCCTGGCTGAGGGATCAGAATTTATCTGACCATGTTAAGACAAGGATTTTAGATGCTCCTTTACAATCTGATGTGGTGTTTGGTTCTCCTGTTGAGGCAGTCTTAAAGAAAATGGAAGACAAGGCTAAGTCTATGCAGACTGTTAAAGATTTTGCAGGTTCAGCCTCCAAGTTTAGTAGAAATTGGCCTACCAAGGGGTGGGCGTATCCTTCTTATGATTCCCAGTCTAGGGGTAGGTCTAGGCGTGGTAGGGGCAGAGCTCAGGGCTCTTTCAGGCCTAGAACAGGAGTTCACCTGCACAGTCTTGGTGAGGGCAGGGGTCAGTCCTTTCGTAAACAGACCCAATGACCTACCTTTTCAGCTGCCAGAGCCTTCTCGTCTGGCAGCACCTTTGGGAGGAAGGTTGGCACTTTTCAAGGAAAATTGGAGTTTAATTACCCAAGACAGATGGGTATTGGATATCATACACCACGGTTACAGGTTTTATTTCCATACCTTGCCTCTTTTCAAAGGCATGCCAGACGTTCCTCCTCAGCAAAGAATAGAGGCTCACAAACAAATTTCTCTGTTACTCCAAATAGGGGCCATACAGCCGGTCCCTATGCCAGAAGTGGCCCTAGGATTTTATTCTCGCCTGTTCCTAGTACCAAAGAAAGGGAACACGTGGAGACCAATTTTGGATTTATCTACCCTCAACACTTATCTGGACATTCCCAAGTTCAAAATGTTGACGTTACAACAGCTTTTACCTCTGCTGGGCAAAGATCATTGGATGTTAACTTTGGATCTCAAGGAGGCTTACCTTCATGTTCCTATCAGACTGAGTTGCAGGAAGTATCTGCGTTTTCGGGCTGGGACTTCTCATTATCAGTTCTCTGCATTGCCCTTTGGCTTATCTACTGCGCCCAGAGTGTTCACGAAAGTTCTGGCTCCGGTGATAGCTTTCCTCAGGCTAAAAGGAATACAGATCTATCCTTATTTGGACGATTGCCTGATTCTGGCTCAAGGAAGGGACGAGCTTCTTCATCATTTGGAATATGTGATAGCAGTGCTAAGATGCCTGGGGTATTCTGTGAGCGAAATAAAGTCCAGTCTAGTACCCTCTCAGGACATGTGCTTTCTGGGTGTAAGACTGAATACAGCATCCCAGATGGCCTTTTGACCCCGGACAAACAAAAGAATCTTTCCCTTTACTTTCATCAATTGTCTCATCAGTCCAGGCTGACTGCAAGGACAGTCCTTCAAGCCTTGGGGTTCATGGCATCTTGTATTCTGGTGCTTCCCAATGCCAAACTGCATATGAGGAAGTTACAATGGTATCTCAAAAATGTATGGACACAGCACTGCCAGGATCTGGACACTGTCATTCAAATAATACCTTGCATTCAAAAGGAATTGTTGTGGTGGGCTCAGGAATGTCACCTAAACAAGGGACTCTCTGTGACCCGGCCAGAGGCGAGTCAGATTCTAACGACAGATGCCTCAGACAAAGCTTGGGAGCTCATCTGAATGGAAAGTGGATACAAGACAAGTGGCCTGCCAGACTACAACATCTACATATCAACTTGAAGGAGATGTTAGCAGTCCAGTTTGCATTAATAGCTTTCAAGGATTTACTTCTTCCAGGGCAGGTGTTGATTCTAACAGACAACACAACTGTCATGTGGTACATCAACAAGCAAGGGGGAACACATTCTTATCCTCTATGCAGGCAAGCAATGATTTTGTGGGAGACTGCTCTCAGTTTACAGCTAAATCTATAGGCAAGGTTTCTGCCGGGAGCACAGAACTCCTTAGCAGATGTGTTGAGCAGACGAATTATGGATCCCCACGAGTGGAAATTGGATCCTCATGTATTTCAGAAATTGACAGTGTCATGGGGAACTCCAGACATAGATCTGTTCGCTTCTCCACTAAACCACCAGCTGCCAAAGTTTTGCACGAAAAGGTTTCATCCCACAGCTTGGAAAGTGGATGCTCTTTCTTTCAATTGGAGCAATCTTCATGTGTATGCCTTTCCACCTCTGCCTCTCCTCCCAAAGGTACTACTAAAGGCCAGACAGGACAAGCCAAGGATGATTTTGATAGCTCCAGATTGGCCTCGACAGCATTGGTACCCATTACTGAGAAGCCTGGTGGGAGCCTCCATGGCCTTTGCCTTGATTCCACACCTGTTGTCTCAGGAGGACAGTCATTTGCTCAATGTCAAGCTTCACTCTCTTCACCTAACAGCCTGGCATATTCTGTTTTGAACCATAGTGGGTCTCCACTTCCACAGCAAGTTTTGAATGTTATTTTGGAAGCTAGAAGGCCTAGTACAAGGAAAGTGTACGCAGATAAATGGAAGAGATTTTTATTTTGGAGTGCAGCAAAGGATTTTGATGTTTCTGAGCCTAATTTAAGTGCGGCTCTTCAATATCTTACTGAGTTACTGGACAAAGGTTTGTCCTTCTCTTCTATTAAGGTTCATGCTGCAGCAATTTCGGCACACTATGATTGTGACCCACCATTGTTTTCTCATCCTTTGTTCAAGCAATTTCTTAGAGGGGCAAAGAATATAAGACCCCCACGTAGAGCTCCTACTCCTGCTTGGGATCTCAATTTTGTTGGAGAAACTCACTCTACAACCTTTTGAGCCTGCAGCTACTACCGAGTTGAAATATTTATCATGGAAGACTGCTTTTTTGTTGGCCATTACCTCTGCAAGAAGGGTTTCTGAGTTGCAGGCCCGTATGGCGGTTGAGCCTTTCTTAATTTTCCATAAGGATAGGGTATCTTTACGTACTAATCCTTCCTTTATGCCTAAAGTGGTTTCTAGTGTGGCTTTAAACCAAACTATTCATTTGCCTACTTTTTATGCAAATCCCCAAAATAAAGGGGAAAAGATTTTGCACACTTTAGATGTACACAGGCAGTTGCGATATTATTTGGACAGAACTAAAGGGTTCAGGCAGTCTCAGCAGTTATTTGTTTCTTTTGCTTTGAGTTCTCAGGGCAAGCCTGTGTCAAAACAAACTATTTCTAAGTGGATTGGGTTTTGCATTGCTTTCTGTTATTCCCATCATGGCAAGGAGATTCCAGCTGGGATTAGGCCTCATTCCACTAGGGCTACTGCCACTTGACAGCTTTTTGAGGGGGGTGGCAACTAAAGATATTTTGGAGGCAGCTACTTGGAGTTCAGTGCATACTTTCTCTAGGCATTATCACCTTCCACTTTATTCTAAATCTAGGGCTGGTTTTGCCACTGCTATTTTGCAGGGCATTTTGGCAGCTTCTGCTTCCTTATAGTTTTGCCATCCTCCTTACCTCTGCTTTGGGATTCTACCCAAGTGTAAGGACTGCAGCAATGTGAGATGAAGAACATAGTACAGTTTTGTACCTACCATAAATGTAGATGTTGAAGATCCACATTGCTGCAGTCCAATTTACCCTCCCTCCTTCCCTCTGTAGTTAGAGGGTTGTGTGGGTTGGGTTGTCAATATGGTGTATATTGTATATATTGTACATATTTTTAGTGCAAGGGTGGTTGGTTGGTTGTTTGCTGTCTTTTGGTTTTGACCTTTCTTTTTAGGGTCTTCTGACATCTGGGGCAAGAAAAGACTGAGGATATGACGTCGGTCATGCGCATTTGTACCCTGACGTCCTGATGTCAGTCAAATGCGCCTTGACCGACGTCAGACTTATACTTTGATATTCGGGCCGACCGAGGACAGCGGACTACCCAAGTGTAAGGACTGCAGCAATGTGGATCTTCGAACATCTACATTTATGGTAGGTACAAAACTGTACTTTTCACATGGCCACTCTGAAATCTGTTTCTAACACGTCTATGCGGCTACTTTCCCATACCACGGAAGGAGCCGCTAGAGCCAGCGGGTCCGGTATCGCCTTATGGCGTCATACCTGGCTCTGGCTTTGTGACTTTGCAGAACCTTTCAAGGTGTCCTTTGCGAACGCACCCTTCGGTTCTACTCTGTTTGGGAAGACTGTCCATGACACATTGGTTCAGAGCAAGAAAGATGAGAAGACGCTGTCTGCCGTTGGAGTCCGCTTCTCGGCTCCTCAAAGGTCCTTTTCTAGGAACCAGAGAGGACAAAAGATGATGTGGTTCCGGAACTCTTAGCAGTCCTGTTATGCCCTGGACCCTTCATCTTTTAGAGGCAGAGGGGGACAAGGTGAACACCGGCGCAGAGGGGGGCCAAAATATTTTGGGTCGCGGGAACCTTTTTCTGACTGACCCACGCAGCAGCCCTGAGGGGTTGCCCGACTGCTCCTTTCTGGAGGCAGTCGGGGGGGGGGGGCATTTTTCGAAGCACTTGGCCCAATGGGAGTCCATAACATCAAATCGCTGGGTGCTTCGAATAATATCCAGAAGTTACTCTATCCCTTTCATAACTCTGCCTGCTCAGTCGTGGCACCTCCCCGATGTACCACCCAGTCAGAGGGAGGCTGCAGCTTTAGACGTAAAAAAGCTGCTAGAAAAAATAGCCATCCAGCACGTCCCCCCAGGACAATCTGGATTAGGCAATTTCTCCAGGTTCTTTTTGGTGCCAAAGAAGATGGGGGACTTGAGGCCAATCCTCGACCTTTCAACAATGAACCTCTTCATTGCCAAGGAAAAATTCCGGATGGTCACGCTTCAATCCATTCTGTCCCTGCTGCAGGAGAAGGACTGGATGCGCTCCATAGACCTCAAGGATGCGTACTATCACATTCTCTTGGACAGGCGTTCCAGGAGGTTTCTCCGCTTCCGGCTAGAGGCCAGTCATTACCAGTTCAGGGTCCTACCCTTCTGTCTCACCACAGCCCCCAGGGTGTTCACCAAGGTCATGGCAATTGTAGCGGCCCACCTGAGACTTCAGGGAGTACAGGTTTTTCCTTACCTAGACGACTGGCTCCTTACCGCCCCCACCAGGCATCTACTCTGCTTAGCCAGGGATTGTTTCTTACTTCTAGGGTCCCATTTGGGGATCATCATAAACTTGAAGTCATCCCTCCAACCAGTTCAAGTCTTGGAGTTCGTTAGGGCCAGGATAGGCACGCTTCAGACCAAGGCTGCCTTGAGACTTCGCAGTCTGAACTTGCACGTTTTAGCCCTTCAGTCACCTGCACAGTCAGCGGAGTTGGTCCTGAGAGCTCTAGGGTCCATGGCAGCCGCAATCAACCTTGTGCCCTTAGCTCGCTTGCACATGAGGATTCTCCAGTGGACATTGCAGGTTCAGTGGTCCATCCTTCACCCGTTGGACTTGCAGATTCCTCTCAGCAGAATTTCCCTCATGTGGTGGCTCCACTCCCTAGAGCTTCGGGAAGGATGACTGTTTGTTTTGCAGCAACCCCAAGCCATGGTGACCACGGACGCTTCTCGCCTTGGGTGGGCGGGTGGGGGCATTACGTGGGCAGAACTGTTCAAGGTATGTGGACTCAGAGACTGTTCTGGAGAGGAGAGCGGTGCTTCTAGCATTGCAAACCCTTCATGCCTTTCTCCCTCCAGGGACTATTGCGATTCAGTCAGACATGTCGGTGGTCTGGTACATCAACAAACGGGGGGGGGGGGGCCAGGTCTTACCCTTTTTGTCGAGAGGCCATGAGAGTTTGGGATTGGGCGATATCCACCAACTGTTCTGTGTTAGCAACGCACATTCCGGGTTGGTCCAACATCCTAGCGGACTGAGTTGAACTATCCTCTTGCCTTCAGAGTGGTCTCTGAATCCCTTAGCGAAACAGATCTTCCACAAGTGGGGTCAGCCCTGCTGCGATCTCTTCACGTCACCTTCCAATGCAAGTGCAGCAAGTTTTTCGCTCTAATTCCCCCTCCGGGGGAAAGCCCCAGGGATGCTATAGTCCATGCTAGGCCACCCGGTTTTCTGTATGCTTATCCTCCTCTTCCATTGATAAAATTCTTACAGAAAGCTCATCGGTTGGGGAACAAGATTATCCTCATAGCCCCATTCTGGCCTCGTCAAACCTGGTTCCCGTACCTGCGGTCTCATCTTATAGTTCCTCTCTGGATCTTGGATCCCATCCCGGATCTAATATCTCATCCTTCGGGATTGAAACCCCCCGAACCTGGCCGATCTCAAGCTCTCAGCGTGGTTGATCCAGTTCCATTAGTTGCTAAGATTCCCGGTATCTCGTCTGCAGTTAGATCTATCCTGGTAGCGGCGCAAAAGCCTTCTACCAGGAAGGTTTACAATAGTAAATGGAAGCGGTTTTCTATTTGGGTGTCTCATAGGAATTTGGACCCTTTCACTGCTCCCATCCCCAGCAGTGCTTGATTTTTCTATCATATATTTTTCAGCAAGGGGCCAGTTCTTCTACTGTAAAGGTTCAAATGACTGCCATCTCGCATTTACACATTGGAGATGATCTCAGTCCCCTCGCTTCCACCAAGATTTGTAAGACCTTTCTGAAATGTACATTTCTCTTGAGACCCCCTGATAGGAACCCCGTCCCTCCATGGGATCTAACCTTGGTCCTTCAGGCTCTAACTGGACCTCCTTTTGAACCTGCAGCTTTTGTTGATTTGAAATTTTTGTTCTGGAAAACCTGCCTTTTTGGTAGCCATTACCTCAGCTAAAAGGGTCTCGGAGCTTCAAGCTGTCTGTATTAGAGCCCCGTATCTGGTTTTCCATAAGGACAGGGTCTCTCTCCGGACTAACCCATCTTTCCTACCTAAAGTGGCCTCCGAGACGAGCATCAATCAGTCCATTAATCTCCCAGTTTTTTTCCCTAACTATCAAAACAAAGGGGAGTATAAACTTAATTTGTTAGATGTTCATAGACTGTTACGTCTTTATTTACACAGAACAGCGGCCTTCCGCAAGTCTGATCAGCTCTGTCTCTCTTGCTAAACCCTTCTTGGGTAAGCCTGTGTCGAAGGTGACTCTGGCCAGATGGATTTCGAATTGCATTCTGCTCGCATATAAACTGTCTGGCCTGCCAGAGCCTGCTGGGGTTCACACTCACTGTACCTGTTCTATGGCTACATCTGCTGCATTCTGGTAGAGAATTCCCTTGGATGACATTTGTTCTGCGGCTACTTGGGCAGCCTCTCATACTTTTATCTCTCACTATAAATTGGATTTAGTGTCTAGAGGTAGGGCGGCCTTTGGCTCTGCAGTGCACCAGAATATCCTTCCTTGAGGACCTCCCAAGTTTTTTTGGTAGCTGGGGACTCTGTCCCACAGGTTGATGATCAAATGAAGTTTCCTACTTTATGTACTCACCATAATGTTCCATCTAAGTAGGTAACTTAATTTGTCATCAACCGACCCTCCCTCCTTCTCCCTAATCTGGTTTTTTGGTTTCCTGAACACTAGGATGGTTTGTCCAGGTCATTTGTTAATCCTTAGGTTAGGATTCTCCAGGTTGTTTTGTCATGGTGAGATTATATAGATGGGCAAACGCGATCTGGGGATTGGAAGGAGGTGGCAGGGTATTATGGGTAAGGGGGAGGAGCTTGGATCTCTATCTTGGAAAGCTGCCGGCTCGGATCCAGGTCTGATCCGATACCCCACAGGTTGATGACGAATGAAGTTACCTACTCAGATGGATTGTTGTAGTGAGTGCATAACTTCTTTTTCTACAGCGTTGGCTATGCCATGGTACACAGTGGAAACGGTCAACAAAAAGTGGAGAAAATATGGGACAACAGTGACATTTCAAAGAACTGGACGTGCCTCCAAAATTGATGAAAAAAGACAAGATGAAAACTAGTCAGGGAGGTTGCCAAGAGACCTACAGCAACACTGAAGGAACTGCAGGAATTTCTGGCAAGTACTGATTGTGTACTACATGTGACCACAATGTCCCATATTGGCCATATGTCTGGACTAGGAGGTAGGTTTGCAAGACGGAAGCCTTTTCTTACACAGAAAAACATCCAGGCCCAGCTAAAATTTGCAAATCAATCCAAGTCTCTCAAAAGCTTGTGGGGAAAATGTGTTATGGTCTGATGAGACCAAAAATTTGTCCACAATTCCAAAAGGTATGTTTGGTGCAAAAACACTTTGCATCACCAGAACACCATAGTCTCCACGGTGAAGCATGGTGGTGGCAGTATCATGTTTTGGGGGTGCTTTTCAGCTGTAACTGTTTTAGTCAAGATGAGGGAATTATGAACTGTTACAAGTACCAGTCACTTTTGGCCCAAAACCTTCTGGCGTCTGCTAGAAAGCTGAAGGTGAAGAGGAATTTCACCTTTCAACACAACAATGACCCCAAGCATACATCCAAATCAAAAAATGGCTTCACCAGAAGAAAATAAGTTTTGTAATGGCCCAGACACAGCCCAGACCTAAATCCAATAGGAAATCTGTGGGGTGACCTGATCAGGGTCTCGCAGTCTGACAGATTGGAGTGCTTTTGCAAGGAAGAGTGGGCAAATTGTGCCAAGTCAAGATGAGCCATGCTGATAGACTCCTACCCAAGAAGACAATGCTGTAATTAATACTTTGTTGAAGCACATTTTGATTTAGTTTAAGGGTGTGCACACACAGGCAACCAGTGTATTGTGCATTTTTTTATTTTTATAGTTTTTCCCCTAACAGATTTGTTTGTTTTTCAATTGAATTGTACAGGTTATAGGCCACATTAAAGCTGGGAAAAGTTTTGAAATGATTTATTGTGGTCTCATTTTTTTATATCACAAAAACCTGGCATTTTAATAGGAGTGTGCAAACTTTTTATATCCACTGTAAATACTTTAAAGATCTCTGTCCACTAACAAAACCCTATTTCCAGCATTAGATAGTGTTGTGAGCAGTATTAATGGTAATCAGCAGATGTGTTTCTGGTGGTACTGACACTCAAAGTGCAATTGCAGATAAATTCTCATCTATGTAATGGAAACTCAAGAACCCAGTAACTTAATTTGTCACAACATTGTCTATTGAAATAAAATAGAATAAGGCAGATGTTCAGGTTTAATGATTAAGTTGGGTATCTCATTTTTTGTCAGGCTTCAGATTTTTGTACTCTGTATGCAGAATACTATTATATTTTATATTGGTTTAGTGGTTAAGTGGATTGGTCTGTTGACCCTTTTCAGCCACAGCCCAACTTCAGAGGGGAGGAAATACATTACGTTTTTTCTAATCAAAGAATTCAGAACATAATTGTATGATTAAATGCAGATAGTGTAAGATTAAATGATCAAGTCAGAGTGCAGTGAGAAAAAGAAAAATATATGTATACACACAAAATGCAAGCTAAGAAATGTATAAAATATGGAGCAACCATACATTAAATATATATACATTTGAAATACGGGTCTGTCCGACTACCAAACCTGAAAAACTGCGAACACCAAATGGAAAAGCTGCAAATAGGACAGTTAGTAAACTAAAGCAGCATCGAAAAAAAAATTGAATGGCCATAGTTGGCCAACAGCCAAGAAGTAACACGATATGTAAGGTAAGTGAAGGGAAAACTTTTTAAAATTTTCCCTTTTCCCACTGTAGTGCGACCTCGGAGTTGATGTGTATAGTGGGGGGGGGTGCGATATTGGCCAACTGTTGTCCATTCAGTGTCATTTTTTTCGATGATTTTGTACTTCACTGATTGTCCCATTCACTGTTTACCTTTGTGTTGCACTGTTTGCTTTTTTAAAATTCGGTAGCCGAACATAGATATGTGAAATATATGTGTTTAAGATGTTAGATGCTAAGAAATGTTTCTTAAATGTATTCCAAGAGCAGACTAAATTTATTACCATTTGTACCTTTCTTTGAAGGGGAAGTACCTGTGTTTATATAATCAATTATTTGTATTTTTGTTGCACTGAAGTGAGTAACTTGTGTACTACTTGATCTGTATTTTTTTCTTTCTTAGGCTCAGATTGATCATTACTACAAGCTAGTGAGCACCCAAATCAAGGATGCATTTTCCAAGTGAGTATTTTTTAGATACTTCAGTGCTAGTTGATTTAAAAACTGGTAAGAATATAGTTGATAGCTTTGATGTTTATTCTGTAATTGGATGACAAAGGTTTTGTCTCATTAAATTGAAAAGCGCTTTAAAAATGACACACATTTAGTCCAAAAGTGCAACATTGGATGGTCTGTCTTTGTGGAGTACTTTTGAGTAGATGAAACATTAAGATGGAACAGCTTTCTTGTGACCCATCTCCAGTCTGCCCTCTTTGAACCACAGTGTCCATGCTTTAAGAAACACCATTGGCCTCTACCTCGACTAACTAGTTTTGAATGTTGTAGTCTCATTTTAATGTATCTTTGATGTTCGCTGTCTAGAAAACTGGCTGTAACTGGAGACGTCTTATTTTTCTTGGACAACAGTGCAATGTGAGTGGCTATTTCAAGTGCAAGCACTTAAGTATTGTGACTTGCTAGCATCAAAGTGAAATTAAAGGCTGAACCTTGCGCCACCTCTAGTATAATTAGCTAAAACATACTCAGCTGCATTCAGAAGAAAAAATACACAATTTTTAATTTCATTGCTTTAATTAGCTATACCATCACCTCCCTCTTCCTATGTCTACCTGCGTTAACTAATGCACCTGCACACTTGTGTAGCTTCTGCTTAACAGTCTTAAGTTGCTTCCTATTCCTGTCCAGTAACATCTTACCTCATTCTCTGAAGGAGATGATAAAAATTTATTGCTGAAAAAAGTTAGTGGCAGCTGAGGCTTAAATCTAACATTCCCCCAGGCTTGAAAGAATATTACCATTAAACCAGTGTTAGCAAAAGCTTCACAAGTGTAACTATTTTATGAGGTTTATTTTTTTAAGATACAACGTATGCAATTTTATTATTTTTTAACATCTTTCAATATCACACAGCCCTGTTATTTTAAAGTATAACATAAAAATTTATACATGTGGATTTACACCTAAAAGGCATTGTGTGTCTTTAAATTTTAATTAGGCCTACTGGCATTTGGTATAAATAGTTAAGTAAAATAATGTGGAGGTATCTGGTGCAAGAGCCTGAAAGGCCAGAATGTGTAAGGTCTCAGATCTAGGTACAAACCCAAGCCATTCTTATCTTCAGTCCCCTACTCCCAACCATTTTTCATTTTTTTACACATGGAGTTTGCCATTCTGTGACAAGCTGACCCAGCATTATTTTTTTGGAGTTTTTATGGCCTGTGATAACACCTCCCCTCATTCATTTCAAGGTCATGTTCTCGCTACAATAATTAAGTCAGGGTGACCCTGGAGAGCTCAGGACATGTCCCAGTGGTTTGTCATTCACTGGATTGTTGAGGATTACAATGGTCTATGCAGATCTCCTTTACCCATTTTGAGCTCCCAGGCTCTGTTGTAACTATTAGACTTGTGACCTCTGTATGAAGCAAAAGTTGGTAGAGGTAGTACAGTTAAAATATGCAAGCTGCATCAGTTGCTAGAATGCAATAAATTTGAATCAAAATGTCTGTTAGGCAGCTGCAGTGTCGCTTGGGTTTCTACTCTGACCATGATTCTGGCAATGGTGCAGTGAGAGCAGTGGGTGCTGTAACTGATGGATTTTGATAAAAATTTCATGGCATTTTACATTAAACCCTCCTTAGTGTTATCCAAAAATTGCAAGATAGTGGAAAGGATGGCAAGACCCCTCGCTGCCCTGGTCATATACGTTTAGATATCACAACAATTTTTCTCCAGGATGCAGAAGAGTCTTTGGCAGTTTCATGCTGAAAAGTCATCAGCAGAGAAGTTATTCTGGAAGGGTACAACTCAACCATGGTAACAAATATGCAGCCTTACAGACAGAAAGTGACAAATCATTTTTTCCTTTTAA